>NW_027173233.1:0-260876 GCF_018151085.1 Drosophila tropicalis
CGTTATTTCCTACGATTGTAGGCCATTCTTTCGCAAGCATAAGCCTTTTTAAATAAAACGTTCTTCCACATTGATGGCTAATAGGTAAGGATAGAGTTACCAAAAAGTTGCAAGGGTATTCAAACTTTGATGCGGTCAAAGTTAGCCCCCTGGTTAGAATATATGATAAGTTGGTTTTATTTTCTAACATAGAGCCTGGCCGGTGCATAGGAAAATCCTTCTTCACTGGCGGTTTTTTGTTCGCTCGTCTGTACGTGACTTGTTTCCATTCATGGGCAAATCGGTCTGGATCGCGCTCATTGCCAACCTGCCGTGGCAGGTTAATGTTTGTTTCCGCATTATTTTTTCGACCAGGTATTATGTCTTCTCTGCGGAGCTTGGCGGAGTCATGATTACTCCCCATTATGGGCCCGATTTCGCTGGCGTAATTTGTGTGATTTTGTCTCTGTTATGCGGGGTTTTGCGAAACTCGCCCGCAATCACTCTGAGGCAGAGCAGTTCCTTCAGCTCCTTCATTCGCCCATGTTCACGTGCCGGACTGGCTTTCGTGGCTTATCGTCCGCCGAGATGCCTTGGTTAAAGGTGTAGTCCAGCTGCCATATCAGTGATCCCAGTTCATCCAGCTCTGGAATGTGCGAGACCACTTGAAGAGTTGGTCCATTCGGTGCCAAACATGGACTGTTTTACCGAAAATCGTCTCTTCTGGTACAGCAGTGCATAGAAGATCTTCACCAATACGGTATTGAAGCTCCAAGGATGTAGCGAGCTTATCCATGGGGACAGGCTTGGAACTAAAACCAAATTTAAATTCTGTTTTAAAATTTTAAATCCAAAAGAGGCGCCGCCTGCCGAACTATAGGTATTGGCTCCCCTTTGCCTTTTGGCACGATCAGCTGTGTTGCTGCTTCATGTAGCGTTGCGTGTGTGTGTGTGTGTGTATGCATGTGCTCTGTTGATGACGTATGACGTAGTAGACAGCAAGCAGCGCTGCCGGCAGAGCGAGGAGCAGAGCAGAGATTATTATATTGACTGTAACTTGTGTTATATTCATCCGATCACATTTTGGGATCTGGGGTTTTATATCCAATATTATCACATATGAAAATTTCATAGCGATATGAAATGAAAATGTTTTGTTCTCGATTTGATAACTATATATAGTAGTCCAATCCTGATCATTTTCATACTTGATCTGCTCCAGATAATAAAAAGCACTGGCAGACGGACATGGCTATATCGGCTCAGCTTCTCATGCTGATCAAGAATATATATACTTTATACAAACATCTGACCAATTTCATAATACCCTCTGCAAGGGTATAAAAACATGCTTGGAAATATTTTCTGACTTTGACCTTAAATATTACAGCACTACGAACACCCAGAACTTTTGACAAACATTCATTTAGAAGCCTAAGTGATTCTTCATCATAAACTTTTTAAATGATGATTTTTGCAATGTAAAATGCCAAAAGCCCCACTGTGCCGCCCAACTAATGGTGAATACCTCGCTGTTTACGCCTGCCGTTTGATGACAACTTTAAATTTACTTAATTACAGCATGCTTCATTGACTCAGGCAGTGATGTTTCACTTATTAAAAACTCTTGTGTACCAGAAAAATGCAGTTAATTTAACTTAATCATAAATATTACGGATTAAATAAGAGTCCACTTTTGTGATATGATAAAAATCAAATGTTTTGTTTTCAAAAATTCTATAAAAATATTCTTTAGTTTAATAGTCGTTGCAGAGATGCCATACAGATTCGCAAATAGCTAGTAATGTAAATGTTGAGAGAAAAGTTTATGAAGTAGTTAAAGAGAAAAATTATGAGAATAGAAAAGTTATCAAAAAACGTTAGCGAAGTAGTTAAATGAAGCTTAACTTGAGGGGTCGAAGGCATTCAGTTGTGCGCCCAAAAGATTGTCAAATTCTGAAAAGGGGAATTGCAGGCGATGTTAGACGGGTACTTGGAGAAAAAGATCATTCGCCCTAGAGAGTCGGAGTATGCGTCACCCAGGTTTGTGTCAACCATTGCATTTACCAAGTTGTTCGTCGTCGGACACCTGAAAAGAACATTTTGTGCGTCTTATACGCTATTTCGATCGCTGCAGACTGTGTACAATAGGCGATTCTCCATGCCCAAAGCGAATGAGGTATTGCCTAAAGCATCCATGACCGCTTGAGTATTTGGGTTAGGTAGAAATTAACTGACTCATGCTTTCTACCTAGTCCACTTCTCTGTATTTGGGATCAGCAGGTAGCACCCCTTCTGTGACGTGTCCCATCTTCTCTGCCATGTTATTAGGACTTCTGCCTCTAGCCGCTGTTTTTGAAGGCTTGTCTCTAGGTGCCGCAGCTACGGCTGTGTCTTCATCGGCCTGAATGTCAATTGGCAGCATCCCAGCTGACACTACAATATCGCGGGGCTGATACCCGTCTGCAAACGCGCAGCTTCACATAGTCTGGGTGTTGGCCGTATGCCCCTTGCTGTAGCTTTTTCACTAAAAAAAGCCAATTTCCAGATCTGAGCCGCATAAAGAACAATGGAGCACTGTGTACTGTCATCAGCAGCTTTCTAGTCTCCTGTTTTGGGCCCCTAGTGTTTATAAAGGAATCCTTGACAACGAACTGTCAGACGATATAGGTAATACAGATGCCTTAAGAAATAGGATGTTTGCGAGGTGTCCTCGAAAGCTTAGTCGAGTGTCTATTCACACGCCAAGATAGAGGATAGCTCTTTTGGACTTGGACCGTAGTCCCCTTTGCCAACGGTAATTCTGTGCTGTCTCAACAAGTTCCCTCTGTTGAAAGTAGAACGGCCTCTGTGTTTGTGCCGCTAATCTAAGTCCCACGTTTGCTGCAGTCTCTGCTTGCTGAATCTCTTTGCAAATTTTTAACAACGACTAGTGCAACATCATCTGCGTAGCCTATTAGTTCACGGAGCTATCACCGAGTGTTAGCCTCAGAACGCCATCATACATTATATTCACCATAGCATAGGCTGGGCCCAGAACGGATCCTTTGAGAACCGCGCGTCAGATATGGAATACATCACGCTTCCGCCTGGATCTATACTGCAGATGCCAATCGTCCGAGTAGCTTCAGGTGATGTTATGCTCAAAATTTTCAGTGCGTCAAGAATATTTCCCCAATGTCGAGGGCAATATTTTTTTGCACCTCCTTTCCCTTCTCTCACATTTAATTGACTATAGAAGCAATATTGACCACTCTTGAAATGGATTCAGTTGTAGACTTACTTTTTTCTAAAGCCTTACTGATTCGGTAATAAACCGCGGTCTAACCTAGTGGCTGACTCTAGCCTCGCACATATGATTGATTCCAGGACTTTGCCAATGGTGTCAATTAGGCAAATAGCCGGTGTGTTCAGCCACTGCACCGGTCTATCTTAGCCCTTTCAAAATGTGCAAAAGCCCGGGTTTGAGACTTTAGCAGCGATCGAACACTAGTTTGCAAAATCGCCCCTTTTCGTTGCGTACTACAGAACGAATTGTTGCTATGCTCGTTTGCAACAGTATATATTGTGCTGCTTCACAGTGGTTTAAGTTCTGGCCACATCGGGGCCCATATAGGACATCGCTGGCTCCCGGCAACACGACCCGATTCCTTTATGCCATTTGCAGCACATAGGAAACACTTCGCTGCGTTTTTACAGCCTGTGTCTTTATGCCCCTTTTTCCCGCACCGTACGCACCAGTCGCTTCTGTCTTCTTGGCAGTTGCTTTTTCATCTCTAGTAAAACGTCGCCTTTCGCTGTGCGTCTTGCTTTGAGAATTTGACCGCCGATCGAGCGAACTTTCTCATCTTCAACGTTACCATTTTTATACCCTTGCAAAAAGGGTATATTAATTTTGGTCAGAAGTGTGCAACGCATAGAATGAAGCATCTCCGACCAGACAAAGTATATATATTCTTGATCAGCACGACTAGACGAGTTCAAATAGCCATGTCCGTCCGTCCGTCCGTCCGTCTGGATCAACGCAAACTCCTCCTAGACCGTAAGAGCTACAAAGCTGAATGTACGTAGGCTTGTATACACTGCAGGGGTTGTATATCTCGGATTCAGCCGGATCGGACCACTATATCATATAGCTCCCATAGGAACGATCGGTGGCAAACAGTGACTTTTGTAAATAACTTCGTTAATTTCTGTGCTATTATCGTGAAACTTAATATTAGAGAGTTTATTTTGCCTGTAAACTACTGTGCCAAATTTGATCAAGATCGGATGGCTATATCATATAGCTCCCATAGGAACGATCGTTCGAAAACAGTGACTTTTGTAAATAACTTCGTTACTTTTAACGCGATTGCTTTCAAATTAAACATTTGTTAGTTTAATATATCTTTTAATGACTGTGCCAAATTTGATCAAGATCGGGCGACTATATCATATAGCTCCCATAGAAACGATCGGTCGAAAACAGTGACTTTTGTAAATAACTTCGTTACTTTTAACGCGATTGCTTTCAAATTAAACAGTTGTTAATTTAATATATCTGTTAATGACTGTGCCAAAATTTGAAAAAGATCGGGTGACTATATCATATAGCTCCCATAGGAACGATCGGTGGAAAACAGTGACTATGATCAATATCTTCGTTATTTCCTACGATTGTAGGCCATTCTTTCGCAAGCATAAGCCTTTTTAAATAAAACGTTCTTCCACATTGATGGCTAATAGGTAAGGATAGAGTTACCAAAAAGTTGCAAGGGTATACAAACTTTGATGCGGTCAAAGTTAGCCCGGCCCTCTGGTTAGAATATATGATATGTTGGTTTTATTTTCTAACAACATAGAGCCTGGCCGGTGCACAGGAAAATCCTTCTTCACTGGCGGTTTTTTTGTTCGCTCGTCTGCACGTGACTTGTTTCCATTCATGGGCAAATCGGTCTGGATCGCGCTCATTGCCAACCTGCCGTGGGGTTAATGTTTGTTTCCGCATTATTTTTTCGACCAGGTATTATGTCTTCTCTGCGGAGCTTGGCGGAGTCATGATTACTCCCCATTATGGGCCCGATTTCGCTGGCGTAATTTGTGTGATTTTGTCTCTGTTATGCGGGGTTTTGCTAAACTCACCCGCAATCACTCTGAGGCAGAGCAGTTCCTGCAGCTCCTTCATTCTTGGCCCATGTTCACGTGCCGGACTGGCTTTCGTGGCTTATCGTCCGCCGAGATGCCTTGGTTAAAGGTGTAGTCCAGCTGCCATATCAGTGATCCCAGTTCATCCAGCTCTGGAATGTGCGAGACCACTTGAAGAGTTGGTCCATTCGGTGCCAAACATGGACTGTTTTACCGAAAATCGTCTCTTCTGGTACAGCAGTGCATAGAAGATCTTCACCAATACGGTATTGAAGCTCCAAGGATGCAGCGAGCTTATCCATGGGGACAGGCTTGGAACCAAAACCAAATTTAAATTCTGTTTTAAAATTTTAAGTCCAAAAGAGGCGCCGCCTGCCGAATTATAGGTATTGGCTCCCTTTTGCCCTTTGGCACGATCAGCTGTGTTGCTGCTTCATGTAGCGTTGCGTGTGTGTGTGTGTGTATGCATGTGCTCTGTTGATGACGTATGACGTAGTAGACAGCAAGCAGCGCTGCCGGCAGAGCGGGGAGCAGAGCAGAGATTATTATATTGACTGTAACTTGAGTTATATTCATCCGATCACATTTTGGGATCTGGGGTTTTATATCCAATATTATCACATATGTAAATTTCATAGCGATATGAAATGAAAATGTTTTGTTCTGGATTTGATAACTATATATAGTAGTCCAATCCTGATCATTTTCATACTTGATCTGCTCCAGATAATAAAAAACACTGGCAGACGGACATGGCTATATCGGCTCAGCTTCTCATGCTGATCAAGAATATATATACTTTATACAAACATCTGACCAATTTCATAATACCCTCTGCAAGGGTATAAAAACATGCTTGGAAATATTTTCTGACTTTGACCTTAAATATTACAGCACCACGAATACCCAGAACTTTTGACAAACATTCATTTAGAAGCCTAAGTGATTCTTCATCATAAACTTTTTAAATGATGATTTTTGCAATGTAAAATGCCAAAAGGCCCCACTGTGCCGCCCAACTAATGGTAAATACCTCGCTGTTTACGCCTGCCGTTTGATGACAACTTTAAACGATAACTGGCAAAACAAAAACATAGAGAAAATCGTTGTTTCGGCTGTGCTCGTACGGTTTGCAAAATTTCGCTTGCAACGAATAGCTTTTTCATCAAACTAGGAGTGAACTACAATCTGAACGTGGTGCATTCACATTTCAAAAGCAGCGTAGTGTTGATCGTGATGGCGATTCTAGACCTGACATCAAGAAGTGGGAAATAAAATACATTAAGCCAATTCTGCACCTCAGCGGAATAAGCCTTTAGTTACCTGTTTTAACTGTGGTCAGCCCGGACACTTGGCAAATCAATTTGAAAAAGAGATAAACAAAAAGGAATTGTTTCAACAGCAGACTGTGAACCAGTGTTGCGTGCCAGAACCAACAGGAAGATACAGCAAGGTGGGAAAAGTTGAGTGAGCTTCAAAAATGTAATCGACTTCACGTTGTAGAATATTTCAGCAAAACAACTTCCGCCGCTAAAACTAGTTACCACTAATATGAGATCGAAACTTTTGCCGTATTTGAATTTGTCAAACAATTCCGTCACTATTTGCTTGGTAAAGAATTTGTGGTTTACATTGATTGCAACTCATTGAATAGAATAGAAATAGAATTAACTTCTAGAGTTCATCGTTGTTGGTGGTATTTAGAATCATTAAATTTAACAATACAATATAGAGAAGAAACCCGTATGGCACACGTAGATTTTTATATAGAAACCAAGTTCCTTAAACACCACCGTTGGTTTTGGATAAAATACGCGAAAGGCGAGTTAACTTAGAGGAAATATCAAGCAATTGGATTTTATCCGAACAGCAACTGGACACTGATATTGTTGACATTGTTAATATGTTGAATTCTAACGAGCTGTCAGACGATATAGTTAAAACATATGATAGAATAGACATAGAATTAACTTCTAGAGTTTATCGTTGGTGGTGGTATTTAGAATCATTAAATTTAACAATACAATATAGAGAAGAAACCCGTATGGCACACGTAGATTTTTATATAGAAACCCAGTTCCTTAAACACCACCGTTGGTTTTGGATAAAATAGGCGAAAGGCGAGTTAACTTAGAGGAAATATCAAGCAATTGGATTTTATCCGAACAGCAACTGGACACTGATATTGTTGACATTGTTAATATGTTGAATTCTAACGAGCTGTCAGACGATATAGTTAAAACATATGATTTAAGAAAAAGGATGTTTACCAGTTGTGCCTCATACTTTTAGATGGTCAGTGGTGAACCAGGTACATGAGTCGATCCTGCACGTAGGAAAGTGAAACTTTTTTGACAAAGCATATTAATTCTGTTAGTCTGAAAAAATTCACACTCTGTTAAAATTTAAGCAGAGCTAGCAGAGAGAGGTTAGCATTTAATAGCAAAAGAATATATTATCGTACAACTTGATCTCTTTACAAAATTCGTACACCTATATCACATCCTCAAAATAGACACAGAGAGCTATTTGGTGTACCAACGCGCATTATAGTCGACCAGAGTATAATCTTTTCAAGCACACAGTTTTCAGATCTTTGTTGTTCAAACAATATAAAACTTCATTTAATTGCGACTGGGGCAAGTCGAGCCAATGGTCAAGTTGAGCGCGTAAAGAGTACGCTTAAGAATTTGTAGTCCGCAGTTGAATTAAGTCCGAGATCCTGGCAAAAAGCTCTAGGCTTAGTACAGTTAAACTGCGCTAAACTGCACAACTAATCGTGCAACTGAGGCAAGTCCCTTAAAAAGGGACATCTCGTGTTGGCTCCCCCATTGGACACAGAACTGTAAGTGGATTTGGAGTCTACGCGAGCTGAAGCCAGTAGCACCATGAAATCTTCAGCCTCCTAAAATAAAAATAGGTTTGACAAATCAAAGGCTGCCGTTTTCAGACACAATATTGGATTATGTCCTCCTTAAAAATAATGAAAGACAGCAAATTAAACGAGACAAAAAATTTAACGGAACATTTTTGGTAGTTGAAGTTCTAGATGGTAATAGATATAAGTTAAAGTCGTAGACGAGAGACTTTATAAATATTGTAATTAAGACATAAGATAACTTCTGGCGGGAATTGTTCCCCAAGGGTTGGATATTGACAGTGAAGGTTCAAGCTTGTCAAGAGGTCAATTGGAGACTGAAAGTGATCCGTCCAAGTGAGACGATCATTAAAATGATGAATTAAGTTTATAGTTTTGGTCAGATGAAATACAAAATTAATGTTGAGAAAAGAATTTAGGTTTTGTAATTTGCATATGTAAAATATTGAATTGAATTGATTATGTTTATGTTAAGAATAAATGTTAAAAGTTTGTATGAAAGAAATGTTGAGCTGAATATTATATCAAATGTTAATTACGCGAGGACGAGTGAGTGGAGCGGACAATGGTTATTCGTCTAGAAGAGACGATGGTTAGACGATGGTTATCCGTCTAGGAGAGACGATGGAATTCCGTAAGACAGTCGATAAATTAAGTTTGGTCAGGATATCCGTGTCGGTAATATGTGTGAGACGATTCTTGTATTCTTTCATATTAAAGATGAATAAAAAAAATAAACAATTAAGTAAAAAAAAGATAAAGATAAAGATTTGATTATTTTCACGGACTGGGTTACACAAGGACGAGTAGAGGTGAGGATGGCCGTCTTGAATAGTGTTGGTTCAGTGACTAAAAAGTCAAAGACTACTAGTTATTTCCATAGGTGTGTCAGTTGTAGCCCTAGAATTTCAGGTCCTCTTACCTCGGGAAAGAGTGCTCAGAATAATAAACCCCTGGGAACTAACCACACAGTTCTAAATATAAAGTAATTAAGTTAAAAGTTAAAATTCAGTAAGTGTTAAAACATGACATTTATATATAAATAAATTTGATCAAGATCGGATGACTATATCATATAGCTCCCATAGAAACGTTACTTTTAACGCGATTGCTTTCAAATTAAACATTTGTTAGTTTAATATATCTGTTAATGACTGTGCCAAATTTGAAAAAGATCGGGTGACTATATCATATAGCTCCCATAGGAACGATCGGTGGAAAACAGTGACTATGATCAATATCTTCGTTATTTCCTACGATTGTAGGCCATTCTTTCGCAAGCATAAGCCTTTTTAAATAAAACGTTCTTCCACATTGATGGCTAATAGGTAAGGATAGAGTTACCAAAAAAGTTGCAAGGGTATACAAACTTTGATGTGGTCAAAGTTAGCCCCGGCCCTCTGGTTAGAATATATGATATGTTGGTTTTATTTTCTAACAACATAGAGCCTGGCCGGTGCACAGGAAAATCCTTCTTCACTGGCGGTTTTTTGTTCGCTCGTCTGCACGTGACTTGTTTCCATTCATGGGCAAATCGGTCTGGATCGCGCTCATTGCCAACCTGCCGTGGGGTTAATGTTTGTTTCCGCATTATTTTTTCGACCAGGTATTATGTCTTCTCTGCGGAGCTTGGCGGAGTCATGATTACTCCCCATTATGGGCCCGATTTCGCTGGCGTAATTTGTGTGATTTTGTCTCTGTTATGCGGGGTTTTGCGAAACTCACCGGCAATCACTCTGAGGCAGAGCATTTCCTGCAGCTCCTTCATTCGCCCATGTTCACGTGCCGGACTGGCTTTCGTGGCTTATCGTCCGCCGAGATGCCTTGGTTAAAAGTGTAGTCCAGCTGCCATATCAGTGATCCCAGTTCATCCAGCTCTGGAATGTGCGAGACCACTTGAAGAGTTGGTCCATTCGGTGCCAAACATGGACTGTTTTACCGAAAATCGTCTCTTCTGGTACAGCAGTGCATAGAAGATCTTCACCAATACGGTATTGAAGCTCCAAGGATGTAGCGAGCTTATCCATGGGGACAGGCTTGGAACCAAAACCAAATTTAAATACTGTTTTAAAATTTTAAGTCCAAAAGAGGCGCCGCCTGCCGAATTATAGGTATTGGCTCCCCTTTGCCCTTTGGCACGATCAGCTGTGTTGCTGCTTCATGTAGCGTTGCGTGTGTGTGTGTGTGTATGCATGTGCTCTGTTGATGACGTATGACGTAGTAGACAGCAAGCAGCGCTGCCGGCAGAGCGGGGAGCAGAGCAGAGATTATTATATTGACTGTAACTTGTGTTATATTCATCCGATCACATTTTGGGATCTGGGGTTTTATATCCAATATTATCACATATGTAAATTTCATAGCGATATGAAATGAAAATGTTTTGTTCTGGATTTGATAACTATATATAGTAGTCCAATCCTGATCATTTTCATACTTGATCTGCTCCAGATAATAAAAAGCACTGGCAGACGGACATGGCTATATCGGCTCAGCTTCTCATGCTGATCAAGAATATATATACTCTATACAAACATCTGACCAATTTCATAATACCCTCTGCAAGGGTATAAAAACATGCTTGGAAATATTTTCTGACTTTGACCTTAAATATTACAGCACCACGAACACCCAGAACTTTTGACAAACATTCATTTAGAAGCCTAAGTGATTCTTCATCATAAACTTTTTAAATGATGATTTTTGCAATGTAAAATGCCAAAAGGCCCCACTGTGCCGCCCAACTAATGGTAAATACCTCGCTGTTTACGCCTGCCGTTTGATGACAACTTTAAACGATAACTGGCAAAACAAAAACATAGAGAAAATCGTTGTTTCGGCTGTGCTCGTACGGTTTACAAAATTTCGCTTGCAACGAATAGCTTTTTCATCAAACTAGGAGTGAACTACAATCTGAACGTGGTGCATTCACATTTCAAAAGCAGCGTAGTGTTGATCGTGATGGCGATTCTAGACCTGACATCAAGAAGTGGGAAAGAAAATACATTAAGCCAATTCTGCACCTCAGCGGAATAAGCCGTTAGTTACCTGTTTTAACTGTGGTCAGCCCGGACACTTGGCAAATCAATTTGAAAAAGAGATAAACAAAAAGGAATTGTTTCAACAGCAGACTGTGAACCAGTGTTGCGTGCCAGAACCAACAGGAAGATACAGCAAGGTGGGAAAAGTTGAGTGAGCTGCAAAAATGTAATCGACTTCACGTTGTAGAATATTTCAGCAAAACAACTTCCGCCGCTAAAACTAGATACCACTAATATGAGATCGAAACTTTTGCCGTATTTGAATTTGTCAAACAATTCCGTCACTATTTGCTTGGTAAAGAATTTGTGGTTTACATTGATTGCAACTCATTGAATAGAATAGAAATAGAATTAACTTCTAGAGTTCATCGTTGTTGGTGGTATTTAGAATCATTAAATTTAACAATACAATATAGAGAAGAAACCCGTATGGCACACGTAGATTTTTATATAGAAACCCAGTTCCTTAAACACCACCGTTGGTTTTGGATAAAATACGCGAAAGGCGAGTTAACTTAGAGGAAATATCAAGCAATTGGATTTTATCCGAACAGCAACTGGACACTGATATTGTTGACATTGTTAATATGTTGAATTCTAACGAGCTGTCAGACGATATAGTTAAAACATATGATTTAAGAAAAAGGATGTTTACCAGTTGTGCCTCATACTTTTAGATGGTCAGTGGTGAACCAGGTACATGAGTCGATCATGCACGTAGGAAAGTAAAACTTTTTTGACAAAGCATATTAATTCTGTTAGTGTGAAAAAATTCACACTCTGTTAAAATTTAAGCAGAGCTAGCAGAGAGAGGTCAGCATTTAATAGCAAAAGAATATATTATCGTACAACTTGATCTCTTTACAAAATTCGTACACCTATATCACATCCTCAAAATAGACACAGAGAGCTATTTGGTGTACCAACGCGCATTATAGTCGACCAGAGTATAATCTTTTCAAGCACACAGTTTTCAGATCTTTGTTGTTCAAACAATATAAAACTTCATTTAATTGCGACTGGGGCAAGTCGTGCCAATGGTTAAGTTGAGCGCGTAAAGAGTACGCTTAAGAATTTGTAGTCCGCAGTTGAATTAAGTCCGAGATCCTGGCAAAAAGCTCTAGGCTTAGTACAGTTAAACTGCGCGAAACTGCACAACTAATCGTGCAACTGAGGCAAGTCCCTTAAAAAGGGACATCTCGTGTTGGCTCCCCCATTGGACACAGAACTGTAAGTGGATTTGGAGTCTACGCGAGCTGAAGCCAGTAGCACCATGAAATCTTCAGCCTCCTAAAATAAAAATAGGTTTGACAAATCAAAGGCTGCCGTTTTCAGACACAATGTTGGTGGATTATGTCCTCCTTAAAAATAATAAAAGACACCAAATTAAACGAGACAAAAAATTTAAGGGAACAAACGAGAAACTTTATAAATATTGTAATTAAGACATAAGATAACTTCTGGAGGGAATTGTTCCCCAAGGGTTGGATATTGACAGTGAAGGTTCAAGCTTGTCAAGAGGTCAATTGGAGACTCAAAGTGATCCGTCCAAGTGAGACGATCATTAAAATGATGAATTAAGTTTATAGTTTTGGTCAGATGAAATACAAAATTAATGTTGAGAAAAGAATTTAAGTTTTGTAATTTGCATATGTAAAATATTGAATTGAATTGATTATGTTTATGTTAAGAATAAATGTTAAAAGTTTGTATGAAAGAAATGTTGAGCTGAATATTATATCAAATGTTAATTACGCGAGGACGAGTGAGTGGAGAGGACGATGGTTATTCGTCTAGAAGAGACGATGGTTAGACGATGGTTAGACGATGGTTAGATGATGGTTATCCGTCTAGGAGAGACGATGGAATTCCGTAAGACAGTCGATAAATTAAGTTTGGTCAGTATAACCGTGTCGGTAATATGTGTGAGACTATTCTTGTATTCTTTCATATTTAAGATGAATAAAAATGAATAAACAATTAAGTAAAAAAAAAAAAAAGATAAAGATAAAGATTTGATTATTTTCACGGACTGGGTTACACAAGGACGAGTAGAGGTGAGGATGGCCGTATTGAATAGTGTTGGTTCAGTGACTAAAAAGTCAAAGACTACTAGTTATTTACATAGGTGTGTCAGTTGTAGCCCTAGAATTTCAGGTCCTCTTACCTCGGGAAAGAGTGCTCAGAATAATAAACCCATTGGAACTAACCACACAGTTCTAAATATAAAGTAATTAAGTTAAAAGTTAAATTCAGTAAGTGTTAAAACACGACATTTATATATAATTTAGAATATAAATATTTTTTCCTTTTTTTTAATTTCGGTCAGAAGTGTGCAACGGATAGAAGGAAGCATCTCCCATATAAGTATATACATATATTCTTTATCAGCAGAACGAGACGAGTTTAAATAGCTTAAATATTATACATAATCATATTAAATAAACAATTATACATAATCAGACAGCTCCTCTGCCGACAATTATGTATAAAATTAAGAATTATTCAATAAACTGAAACCACAAAGAACAGTCCTGTTTTCTAAATGATGAATTAATAAAGCAATGAAGAGAAACCGGAACCGGAACCATACCAACCAACCCGGCCAAAACACAATAAGGAACATCAGCAGCATCAGCATATCCAACGCACATAGAAGAGCATACGAGCAACAAATTAAGAAAAACCTGAGTGAATAGAGATCAATGAGTAAAGTTCAAATGAAAAAAGCCAGCAAAGAACTAAATAAACAGATTCCAATTATTAAGGAAAATTCGAATGCCAAAAAGAAGCCAACGAAGAAGTGTCCAAATGAGTGTGAGGGACCACTAGGCAGCGTCTTTTGCCTCTACACGTGCAAGCATTGCGCTGCAGCCTGAACCAACAGCGCACAACAATATTATTCAAAAAATCCAATGCACTGCGATGCATAAATAAAATAAATTTAGAAAAAAATTTGTAGAAAAAAAACTTCATATCTGTTATACCCACAATGGACTCCACTTAAATCATCCAATATTGATCTAAAATTAACGAACATATTGCTACCGATAATTGTTATATTGTGCGCATATGTACTGTATAAAGCTTACCAATTACACAAAAAATGTATTTCTAAACGAGCCCTAACCCAAACTAATGATCTAGACAAGATCTATAAATACATATGCATTGCATATATTATAATAATAATAATAAAAAGGAGAGAAAAATGAAAAAAAAAATAAAACAAATATTTTAAAACAAATGCGAATATACAATTATTTATGACCACTCTTGACTGGTATTTTGCAAAAATAAAAGACAGGCACCCGAGCGTATTCTAAGGCTTGATTCAGTTTTTTTAAAGCGAGCAAAGTCACTCACCTTGATAAGCTTCAATATACTTATGCACATACATACAAGGTGGCGCAAAAAAAGGTTTCGAATTGTTATCAGGCATTGGCATCAGTGATCCGATTTTATGGTACACCTGGCCTTAAAATTTGAATGTAGTTTCAAAACTACGTCCATCGGATGCACGATCGCAAATTTTAGTTGCCCCAAATGACGTCTAACGCAAAAATAATTTGGAATCATCTGAATCGCCAGTAAGAAGGGATAATAAATAGAGGTGACAGCACAACTTTTCCTGATTCGCAGCACATGCCGGCTGCATCATCCCGAAATTTCAATGCCAGGCAATATTGACATACTTCATCCATTCCACCGACTTACTTCATTTTTTTTGCTTTCCACACATTAAATTATAAAGATTTTTGCATCCAGTTTTTTTCATTTTTATATATCTGTCCATATTTATAAATAAAGATGCATACATATTTTTTGCATCCATTTTTTCCCCCATCTATATATATCCGCACATATTCAAAAAATCTTTGTAGTCAATCCGCTATGCCTACATATATAATTCGATCCGTATTTGTGCGTTCGTATATTGTTCCGCCTATACCTTCATTAAACGGTCCCCTTTTTTTGCGACACGCGCGTGTAAATGCTTCCTCAATCCTACTGACCACAGTGAGAAAATTCTCTGCAATCAGTCTACTTATCATTATTTTTGTTTTCAAAAACAAAAGCACGCAAACTCGGACTTCGTTGGTGAAGTCCTCCACTGAGTATGTTCACAGAGTCATCTAATACTGCGCCGAATAAAAAAAATTTGATGCCAATTAGACAATTGTTCATACTTCACACTGTTCATACTTCACACTGGCAACCCGGATTTTTCTGAAAACATAACGGGACTTTCTAAAAATAGAACGAAACGCATGAACACGTGTTCATTTTTAGAGTAAAGCTAAGGAAACTCAAAAACATTCAATGCGAAAGTCAATTTGAAGTGGTTCGCATATTCCTCTTGTGGTCAATATTTAAAAAATCTTATCAATGGATTTCGAAGTTTATTTTTGTAAATAACTAAAAACTATATTGTGTTTTTTGTCGTTTTTAAAAATTTATGTTTTATGAAACTTTAGTTTTTGTTCCTTTTTTGTGCATGACTTTTGTGTTTACTTAAAGTTTTAGTTGTGTTCCCCCGCGATTCCCCGGTTGAGTCTATATTTATTGTATTAATCCAAGTTTTTACTTAAGAAAAGTGTTTAAGTCAGCTCTAGAAACTTGCAGATGTGTGTGAAATATCCAACAACTAACACATCTTATTTTTTCAAGGTCCATCTTGCCCGGCGGAGCCTCTGTATTTGTTTCGAATGTTTGTTTTTGTCGTTTCTTGTGGAGTCCAAGTTGTATCAGTAATTTATAGTGCCCCAAAAAAGGCAGAAACGCTGGAAAATTACGAAAAGTAAGTGCTGATGTACAACGAAATATTGAAAACAACGGCTTACTAGAAGAATTCAATGCGCCTCTTCAACGTATTGAGTACATTTGTAAAAAAATTGTTCTTTTATGGATTCGTTATAAACGTAAGAAATCTTCCCTTTTACAATATGAGCCTGATTAGCTGAGTACAAAGGATTCAATTTTATTGAAAGTGCTCCACGTGGCCGTAAAAAACAAAATTCTATGCAATCTTCCACGAGAACAAAGGGTCGGCGTTTAGCTCAGCTGGTAGAAGTTGATGAGACCGCTGTTTCTGCATTAATCAATGAAAATCAAAGCCGGAATGTATTGCCAGCGGATCCGACAGAAGTAATTTCTCTTTTAATGGAGACCGGAATGACAAAGCATCAATATCTGCTGATACGGAATTTTGTGAACAGCAAAGTGTTATTGGATTTTTTTCCGAGCTATCAATGCATTTTAAGCTCCAAAAAAGCTAGATATCCCGACAACATATCTGTGGTCGAATCCTCCGCAGAAGTCGATCTTCAAAGTTTATTGTTATTATTATTAAAATGGTCACTGAAGACTCCATTAAAAATTTACTTTTAATCGGAAAATGGGGATTTGATGGACGCTGAGTTAGACTACAGGAGCTTGTTTGTAACATCTGCAGCTTGTTACGCAAATAGATGGTTTTATGAGTTTGGCCTGTCTCCACTACACTCTTACATACGCTTCTTTGAATACTTTTTGCGTATTTCATATAAATTGGAGGTTAAAAAGTGGCAAGTGAGAGATGCAGTACAAGTTTTTGTAACTTTGGATTCACAGTGGAGAGTGGATCCACTGTGCGTTGTTATATATTAGCAAAATAATTGACCTTGAGTGCGTCCGTCTTATCTTGGAAAGTATAAGAGCTAGAGAACACCCAGCAACGTACCAAATTAGAACAAATTCAAACTAAGAATAGCCATTCACGTTCTTTAAGCAAGCCATAATAGCAAAGTTGAGCGAGATATACATACATGTGAAATTATATATCTAAAACATTTTTATTAATGCATGATATACCAAAGTCTGCGAGACGACGAAATTTAAAAGATCATCGTTGGGTAAAAACAATAATAATAACAATGGTTAGAGATGTGGTGATTCTGTGCAACAATTTATTACTTACTTTAATTAACCAAAAAAGACAAAAATTTCGTTTTTCGCAGTTAAATTGTGAAAATACTCGAAGTATGTTTTTTATAAGCTCACGTTTTTGCAATGGGCCATATGTGACTTCAGGCATACTCCTCAACTAAAAGTTCTTCTCGAACATCATGTGGAAGTGATGCAATTGCTTCAGTCATCATTTCAATAAAGGAGTTGATCTCTAAAATTTTAGCACGATGTCGTTCAATTTCTTTTCTGAAAATAATATAGATTACAAAATATAAGTTATTTAACTTAATGTTGACCGAAAATAATATAGATTACAAAATATAAGTTATTTGACTTAATGTTGACCGTGAAACTGTCTAAATAAGCCAGCAGAACACAAAGGTTAGTAACATTGCGATCCTTACGACCAATGTAATGGATGTAGAAGGGGATAACTTTCTTACGACTTTCACCAGGACTTCACCGATTAGAAACTAGAGTTACCCGAACCCCTTGATTTATGTTGAGAACGCTTGTGATAGACTTTAAAAAAAGTGTTAAATGTGCATATGATATAAGATTTCCTGAAGAGAGCCAGCTCAAACTGTCAGTGTATGTGTGAGCTTTACACTGCGAAAAATAAAAAGTGGATAAAATATGGCTTAATCACTCAAACCAGCACAATCGATGATCTGTTGCAAGAAACTAAATGAGAAAACAACCCCCAAATTAATTGTTTCATGTGCATTTGTCCAACAACGCGACATAGATGCACTCACGTCGAACTGTTGCAACAGACTAATTCTAATTTTTCGCTCAAGTGCACTTCGTGTTGACTTCGGCCTGCACACAGATGGTAAAAGGATCATATGCCGAAGAAAAGTGGGGTACCTACCTCTGAAATACACTATACAATTCAATGTTAAATATACCCTTTTTATTTCTTTTATAGATCTCCTATTCATAGTTTTATTATTTGTCAACTCCATACTCCTTGATATGGGTTTCTGGAAAGTTGGAATCCTTTTACATCTTTTAATAAAAACCTATCATTCCTTAGAACCTTCTGTATAACGTATAGTCCCTTGCTTTTTGGGATAAGTTTATGAGATACACCTGCTGTGCTGTCAAAGTTCTTAACCATATCGTCTTCGCCTTCTTCATACTCTCAGAACTTCAGTCTTTTGCTGTTGTAGAGCCCTTCGTTATATTCTTGTGATCTTATCTTTTGTAAATCTATTGGGTTGTCTGTACTATCCAATTCTTCAATCTTTTCTCTAAATTCGTCTATAATGTTTCCTCTTTGAGCTATTCCAAATAACATTATGCTGGGATGTGCGTGCTTTACATCCTCGACAACTGTTTCCCAATGATTTCCCTTGTCTGGTTCTGCCAACTTTGCTTTACCATACTTCGAATCAGCCTTTCTATTTGCCCGTTGGCTTGCGGGGATCCTGTCGCTATTTTCACATGTTGCACACCCCATAACATTTGTGCTCTGAATTCTCTAACATATTATTAATTTCCTGCAGCTCTTAATCCTTTTCCTGGCAAATAACTAAATTATCTTCGAAACTGTTGGGCTCTATTACCATAACATTGCCCCATCTACTTAAGGCGTCTACATGCTGCATTTGACTTCCCGATCGTTGTACTAGTTCGTAGTTATATTCTTAAAGCTCGAGCGCCCATCTTGCTATACAATTGCTAGCGTTTCCAATTCGAAACTATGATATTTCGACTCAACTCTGCTCGTTCTTTTGTAAAAATAAAATATCGGATGCCATTTGCTATCCGCTTTTCTGTTTCGTCTCTATGATCGTAAATTGCCAAGCAATAAAAAACAGTCTAGTTCAATCTTTCTTCATTAAATCTAATAAAGGCTTGCCTATTAAATTAAGAAACTTTTGACCGCATGTATTTTGTCTGGTAGGGGGTAATTGTCTTTAACAATAATCTTATTTAATTTTCTAAAGTCTATGCATAAAGATATATCGCCAGTTTCTATATCGTACACCCATAGGGTGAAATGGTATATTAAAGTAACAGGCACTACGTGGTCCAAAAGGCCAGGATATAGCACATCCTATGAAGCATGTAAAATCAATTTAATAGACATAAATTTTGTTGTTTCACCTGGTGTATGGTATACCCAAGTCGGCGAGTCTGTTAACTTGCTTCATTATACCATTACACCCATAGGGTAAGACGGTATATTAAAGTCGCCAAAATGTATGTAACAGGCAGAAGGAAGCTTCTCCGACCCTATCAGGTATATATATTCTTGATCAGAATCAACAGCCGAGTTAATCTAGCCATGTCCGTATAACATTTTAATAGACGCGCAGATATTGGCAATTTAAAAATTTTTGCCACGCCCACTTCCGCCCCCGCAAATTAAACAAAACTGATTGTCTTGAAAACTAACAAAGCTAAAGCCCTTATCATCTGCACTAATTCCATTTTCCGTAATTTTGTAGCCCAGGTACTTCATGCTTGACATAAAAAATTCGCACTTATCCATTCGCAATATCAATTTGTTCTGAACTAATCTTTCAAAAACTTCTGTTAACGTTTGCATATGATCCTTTATATTCGCACGAGCTATCATGATGTCGTCCATGTAGACGACAAAAAAAGCTTTATGCTCTCTGACGTGACGGTCGTGTTTTTGCATAGCTCCTGAGTTTTTATTAATATTTATTGTTTTTTCTCAATTTTTAAGTGTGCTTAGTTTGTTTACACTTCCGCTGGTGTTGTTCGCTTGACTCCCTTGTGTTTTATTTCCATAATTCGCCAAATTAATCAGTTTAAACAGTTTTTTCTTTTTCGTGATTAGTGTTTGGTGCATTTACAAATTTTTATTTTCTTTCGTCATTGCTTCTGCAGTTGCTCCCCTCATCGCCCCCATCAAACCTTAACTCGCGAGTACTTTGCAGGATCAGGACGAAAGTGGTGCCCAAACATTCCAATCATTGAGGACTATAGTTGGTGCAAAGGACATCCCGATTGTCCTGCGGAGAGCTGAGATATTAAGGATTTTGTATTTTTTCTAGATTTTTTTGAACTTTTCCTACAATTTGGGACTTGGAAAAAATTACAAGTCAAATTAACAGAAAAGTACTCAAAACTCGGTAGTTTTAAGGACGAGCGGGATATCCTTGGGCCAGATGAAAGTCCTTGCTCATGCGCGTCGACTGGCGTTACCATGTCCTGGAATGTCCTTCAAATAGGTGGAAAAAGGACGTTTGCAGAAAACTTCATGTCCTGCATCCTTAGATGACCCTAACTTTTTTTGATGCCAATCGATAGAGGTCAACAAGTACTTTCTACGAATCCATATAATTTCATACTGCGCCAGGATTTCTGGATTCTAGAGCTAAGAAACGAAAAAAGGATCATTTTGTCGAGGCCATGTCTCGGCAGGACATTGATCGATTTCGCCAGGAAATCCTTCTCCGGAGCCTCCAGGATCAGGACTATTGATCTGCATTCAAGGATTTTCAATATCCTTCAAAAAATATTGCTCGTATTTTTGGGGGGTCAGAAAAATGGTAAAAAAGTGACAAAAAACTACAAATGTCTTTATAAGAAAGCTTTCTGTTCTCTGACGTGACGGTCGTGTTTTTGCATAGCTCCTGAGTTTTTATTAATATTTATTGTTTTTTCTCAATTTTTAATTGTGCTTAGTTTGTTTACACTTCCGCTGGTGTTGTTCGCTTGACTCGCTTGTGTTTTATTTCCATAATTCGCCAAATTAATCAGTTTAAACAGTTTTTTCTTTTTCGTGATTAGTGTTTGGTGCATTTACATATTTTTTTTTTTAATTTTTTTTCTTTTGTCATTGCTTCTGCAGTTGCTCCCCTCATCGCGCCCATCATACCATCAGTGCTAGTGGCTTTGTTGTTCTCTCTGCTTTGTGCTTGTGCTTAGCTTCTCTCCCGCGTAATCACTTTTGTAAGGCCGCCTCTCAAAGCTCGGCTTATAACTGTTCTTGCACTCTCTGTTGTGCTGTGCACTCTAGCTGTCTCTTTGTTTTATTTGTAATTATTGATTATTTATCAATAATTATCTTTGTGCTGTGAATTTAATTTTTCTATATATTCTTATATATATATAATTTTTTTTGCCTTTCTTTCGGCTTTTCAATGGCTTGTTGTCTACCTAATTGCAAACATTTTGATCGTTTTAATGATCAGTATAGAGCAATATCTTGTTGGCTCTGCGATAATCTTATTCACTTAAAATGTGCTGGCCTCAATGGCCGCGACTACGACAAATTTTCTCGTTTGTCTGTGTCTAAGCCTGAGCTTGGCTTAATGCGCTGGACTTGCCCATCTTGTGCCAGCCAGCAGCTTGATTTTAGCCGTATGTATAGGGATCTTCTTTTAAAGTTTCTTTCTTTAAACAAACTGGCCAAACAGCTGTCAAACGAGTGTGACTCTAGCGTTCAATTATTGTCGCAATTCAAGTTTGTTCCACCTTCTGAGAAATTGCACAAGAAATGTACCCTTGAGTTGCCTCGTAAGCAGTCGCCAGCTCTCTCTATTACTTCGTATCCCATTTTACTTTCGCCTACACCATCTTCTTGTCCCTCTTTATGCTCTTCTTTTCAGATTGAAGTACCCATCACAAGCCCTGGTGTACCTCAATCTATCCCTCACGGGAACTCTGATCAATCACAGGATCATGCTGGCTCTCAATCACTTGCGGATCCCAATGCTCCTCCGCCTCCACTAACTGTAGTGCCTCATCGCAAACAATTATTTATTTCTAGGCTTGCTCCAGATACTTCTGAGTCGTCTGTGGCAGCTTACATTGGTAATATTTGCCCTGCTAAGGTTTTAATTCAAAAGTTTAAGTTTTCTAGGCCTCGCGAAATCTCCTCTTTTAAAATTACAGTACCAAATGAGTACTTCTCAGCTATGGTTGACCCTAATTTTTGGCCAGAGGGCCTAGTTGTACACGAGTTTGCGCCCAATAAGCGCTCTCGTCCGTTGCCTGTCCACCTTCCTACTTTATCTTCTCCTTCAAAAAACTAATAACGTCTAGTCTTTGCATTCATTATCAAAATGTAAGAGGACTTCTTACGAAGCTGTCGAACCTTTTCTGTGATAGCCAAACCTTTTCAGCTGACATATTAGCTTTCTCTGAAACTTGGCTTAACTCCTCTGTTTTAGATAATGAAATTCTTTCTAATAATTTTATTTCTTATAGGCTTGATCGTGTTGGTCCGATTGATCTCCCCTTAGGTGTTGAGTTTATTTGCGTCGAAGTTACATGTTCTAACTTTAGCCTATATATCTCTTGTTCATATATTCCTCCAGCTTCTGATATCATGATCTACGTGCACCATGCTGATGCTTTACGAACTATTTTTGGTCGTCTTAAAGATCGTGATGTTCTTATAGTTTTAGGTGATTTTAACTTGCCTAATATTTCTTGGCTTGTTGATGATAATCTATCTTTCTTAATTCCTTCATCTCAACATGTTTTTCTTGATAGCCTACTTGAATGTCCACTATCTTGTTTTTGTCTCTGATCCCACTGTTAGTGCTGTATCGCAAACACAGCCACTAGCGAAACCTGAAGATCCTTATCATCCTACCATTGAAGTTACTATTTCTTACAATTCCGTTACTAATTTATTTAAAAAACATCTCAAATTCCCGTCGTAGATGTTTTCGTAAAACAAATTTCAATCTTCTTAACAGCCTCATTTTCTCTTTTGATTGGTCGTTTATATTTGAGTGCTGCGATATAGATTGTGCAGTGAAGTTTTTCTATTCTGCTCTTAATTGATAAATGCGTTCCTTATGTGAATGTCTCTACCGTCTCCAGCTCGCCAGTCTGGTTCACACGTAGGCTCTCTAATCTTCGTAACATTAAATCGAGATATTTTAAAAGATTTAAAAAAACTGGTTCGCGACTTGACTATGCAAATTATTGTATAGCCAAATCTCAATTTTGTCTTTTAAATACTCAATGCTACAACAATTATCTCGTTCGCTGTAAGGCTGAATTTTATAAGAACCCCAAAAGATTTTACAACTTTGTCAATTCCAAAAGACGCTCTAATGTACTACCTTCCACCTTCAGACTTAACGACCAGTCTGCTAATAATGATTTAGATATTGCACATCTGTTTGCTAAATTTTTTCAGTCGACATATTCTACTACTGTTTCGGATCCCACACCCTATCCCTTTTCAATCCCACATTTAAATTGTATGTTTTTTCCCAGTATTACTGAAGACTGTATTCTCTCTAGCTTGTCATCTATGAAGTCTTCCTTCGTTCCCGGGCCTGATGATATACCTAGTTGCATCCTTAAAATGAGTTCTATTTCCCTATCTAAGCCTTTAGCTCGGTTATTCTTTATATCGAGTGAGACTTGTAGATTTCCTGATATTTGGAAGGAGTCATTTATTATTCCGCTTTTTAAAAAGGGTAGCAAATCGGATGTTTCCAACTACCGCGGCATTGCCAAACTTTCGGCAATACCTAAACTGTTTGAGAAAATTATTTCGTCTTCTCTTCAACATCTATCCAGATCCACTATTTCTCCTTGTCAGCATGGTTTCATGAAAGGTCGTTCGTCGCTTACCAACCTTTTTAGAATTGACTACCCTTGTACACCATGGCTTCCGTAAACAGTGTCAAACTGATGTTATTTATACTGACTTCAGTAAGGCTTTTGATACGGTTGATCATTCTTTGCTTCTCGCGAAACTTCACATCATGGGTTTTTCACCAAAATTATTGGGTTGGTTAAAATCGTATCTTATTGGCAGAACCCAAAGGTGTCTTTTCGTTCCTCGATATCTAAAACTGTTCGAGTTACGTCAGGTGTACCCCAAGGCAGTCATCTGGGCCCACTATTATTTACATTGTTTATAAATGATTTGCCTTTGGCCTTGGCTCATTCACGCGTGCTCATGTTTGCGGAGGACGTCAAGATTTGTTATTCCTATAATGATCCTTCTTTCCAACAGTACTTGCAATCAGATCTCGATGCGTTCTGTGATTGGTGCCACGTTAATAAATTACACCTTAATGCCTTTAAGTGTTCTTTTTATGACTTTCAGTCGTTTGTCTCCGCTCCTAGCTCATTACTCTATTAAGTCTGTTCTGTTAGATTGTGTTCCATCATTCAAAGACTTAGGCGTTATGTTTGACCCTAAACTTTCATTTAATGTTCATATTTCTTCAATTGTCAACAGAGCAAGCAGCCTTCTCGGCTTCATTAAACGTTGGGCCAAAGAATTTGATGATCCCTATGTAACAAAGGTTGTATACACTTCGTTAGTTCGCCCTACTCTAGAATATTGCTCGCCAGTGTGGAACCCGCAATATGATGTTCACCAGCGTAGTATTGAATCGGTACAGAAGCAATTCCTTAAGTTTGCGCTACGCGGTCTAAATTGGGACCCGGGTCTTCGCCTACCTTCTTATTCTGACAGACTACGTCTTATTAATCTTCCTTCACTTTATAACCGTAGGCTTGTTTTTGGCATTCTCTTTCTCCATAAACTAGTCAACGGCGAAGTCATTTCTACCAATTTACTAGATACGGTGTATTTTTGTGTTCCCTCACGTCGGACCAGAAACTTTTTTCCTATTCACCTTAGTAGATGTCTGACTAACTACTCTCTTCACGAACCTCTTCGTGTTCTTTGCCAATCTTTTAACAACCTTTCTCACCTTATCTCTCCTCATCTTTCTGTCACTTCTCTTCGCGCTATACTTTTTAATCATCTACAGCGAAACCAATGAAAATATTCTGGACTTGGATTGGCTGCAACTCATCCCTGGCCACATTGGCTGTGAATCGGGGCATAGCTGGCACCTTGTGCAAATAAAACACCTTCACCGGGCCGGGGATGTTTAGTAAGCTTTTTCGTCGACTGCTGTGTTAGTTGACGTAAATAAATAAATAAATAAATAGACGCGGACTTCTCCCTTTCGAATCATATCTTCAAAAATTCGGTTAATAAATCTTTGAAGTGTATGTTTTTTTTTTATGGTTTAATATGTTTCTTTAATCTACTCTTAAATTAGATCCTAACAAGTTTGAGATGTTTTTCTTAATCTAGTACTTAAGATAAATCCCATTGGCAGAAGTGGACGTCTTAAGTCCTAAACTCGTTGGTAAGTCTGCAGTGTACAGTAGATAGAGCAATTGCATTCTTTTTAATTCAAATGCTGTTCGTATTTTGGATGTTATGCGATTGACTTTTTCAATTGTCCAATGTTTTTCGCGTGACGCGAACTGGTGTGAAGGGATTGTGTTCTCCGATGTCAGTAATGAGTTTAGTCGAACCTGCAGGACCTTTTCAAAAAGCTTCGAAAGAATTGGCAGCAAACTAATTGGCCTATAGGATGATGGCTGGGTTTTGTCCTTTCCCACTTTAGGAATCATGATGATAGTGGACCTTTTCCATACTCTTGGGAAGTAGCCAATTCTTATTATAGCGTTGAAGAGTTTGCAGATGTATTGTATGGCGATGATAGGGAGTTCTAGTATCATTTTCGGTGTGATTAGGTCATGGCCAGGGGCTTTGTTCGGCTTTATGTGGTTTTTAATAACTGCAGTGACCTCACCCGATTGGAGTTCCGAGTACTCACTATCCGTTAATGTGCTCGAAGGGGGAAGTACAAATGAGTTTGATAGTGGATTTGGCTGGAAAACCATTTTAAGATGGGTGGCAAATACGGATGCCCTCTCTTCGTCACTGCGGACCCATCCACCGGTTGGACCCCTTATCGGTGAATCTGTCTCTGCAGGAGCGCTTAAAGTTGGGTGGGCTTTCCACAGAGGTTGTTTAGTGCTTTCCTCTTGTCTTAACTCCTTGGAGAGGTTGCGATTGGCATACCTTAGGCGAAGTTTTGCTGCTAGTGATCGAGTAATCTGCCATTCTCTAATTGTTCTATCCGCCGGTTCGTAGGCCTGTCAACAGGTTTAGGTTTATCATCGACTCAAGTGCAGGGACGCACATGTCAATGTCCTCTGCAGCATCCAGTTTCGGCGAACAGTCATGTACATTTTAAATTTAAGCCAATTTGTTTTGTTGTTTGTAAGCCTATATGGGCGATCAAGTACTTGAGGTCTTGTTAATAGTGTGAATAGCACTGGAGAGCAATCGGAGGTTAACTCTAGCAGTGTATCCGCAGTGATCCGATTACGCGGAATCGTCTTGGTTATTGCGAAGTCAATCAAGTCAGGCACTTTCCGTGGATCTGTGGGCCAATAAGTAGGCCTACCCGGTTAGACGGAATCCATCTTATTGAGTGGGTTAACTATTGTGTTGTACAACTGCTTGCCTTTAGGATTCACCAGGCGAGACACCCAGTGCGTATGTTTGGCGTTATAGTCCCCTGCTGCAATGAAGCGGTCTCCGAGTGTGTTAAAGAAATCGGTAAATTCCTTTTCAGAGATTGAGAAGCGTGGTGGGCAGTACAGGGCAGCCAATGTATTGTTGCCGCAGCTGGTTTGGACTGTTATAGCAGTTGCTTGTAAGTGCTGTGTTTCAAATCTGTTGAGGAACGAGTGTTTTATAGCTTTTCCGTCTAGATGGGTTGTTGCGTAGAAGGTATATTTTGGTATTTGAAAATAATTTTTTGATGTTAAATGTGTTTCCGATATCAGCAAAACGTCGATTTCACTTGAGTCTAGGAATAGATGCAGTTCATTTTTGTGCTTGGAGCTGACGGTGCTGGTCTGTGCAAACGATGACCCAGTTATCGATATTGATGGAGAAGCACACTGCTCTCTCCACGGTAAATTGCTGTTATTTGCTGAGTGGCTTGCACTTTCGGTGTTATTGCTTACGGTAGCATTCAGTGAGGTCGGCGACACCACCGAAAATTATGCGTTGTTGCGTTCTTTGTAGCTGTTGCTGGTGGGGATCGAGAGAGCTTGGGCCCGAATTGGCTTTTCCAAAAAAAAAAAAAAGAAAGTTGTTTCAACTTAGTATTTATTGCTATTAGAACAAACTAATAGCAATATGATTGTAAATAGGCGTCTCTGAGGCGACTGAGAGCCCTACACAATTTTTTGCAAACGCGATCTTTTTTTATTTTTGCACTAAATTTTGCGGAGTGATGCGTTTTTGATCCCCATTGGCATTCTTAAAAACTCATATCGTCCAAGTGGTGTAATGAAGGATGTGTATTTGACTGACTCTTCGTCAACAAAGACACGATAATATCCATTCTTTAAGTCTAATTTTGAAAAGACCCGCTTGTTTACTAGTCTGGTTAATAAGTCGTCAATTAGTGGTAGAAGTAATTGTCTTTAACAATAACCTTATTTAATTTTCTGAAGTCTATGCATAAACGTATGTATATCACCAATATCAATGGGTGACGTGTATTCGGAATCGCTTGGCCTAATAAAATCTTCTTTCAGGTATTCATCCAGCAAACGTAGTTTTTCCTTCTCTGTATATGCTAATCGCCTAGGTGCACAACTAAACGGTTTAGAATTCTGTAAGCTTAGCTTAATCGAGCACTTGATATCAGGTGTTTCTGGTCTATGGTCATTAATATACTTATTTCTAACTAATTGCTGAAATTGGCGACACTTTTTATACTCGATATCCTTATTAATCACATATTCTGATTCTAAATCGTCTTCGTTAATGTGGCAAATCTTTAGCATGCTCTTGTCAAAATCCTCTACCAAGTACCATTTCTCTTCATTGTTTCCTAGTTGTTCTCTGGTTTCTCCCATGAAAGTCTCGTTTGTTAGTGTATCTTGTGGTTTGCGATCAATTTTTGTGTTTTTGTCTGCACTACATCCTTTTTTTCTTGGAATTTTTGTTTCATTATCTTAAAACATTTTTTCACTTACATCTTTGGCTTCAACGACTTCTTCATTAAGAGTAACATTTTTATTTACATCATTAATAAATTTGCCGTTAACATCTTTGTGTGCATTAACATATTCACATACATTAAACATTTGATCAGTTTTGTCTACCTTTACATTAATGTTCTTGACTTTCATTTCTGATATTTCACTAACGATTTTGTCTTCTTTTCTATTACAATTTTCAATATCTGTCTTTCTATAATAGATATTCTTGTCTTGTGTTGCTGACAAGTCGCTTGTGATGATCTTACTTAAACATTTACATTCTTCTAATAGTAGAAGAATGCCATAGGGCAGTCTTTAAAAAATCTAAATCTAATTTTATATCGAATGCTTCCAAAAAATCCCTTCCAAGAATAGCGTCGCAGCTCATAGACTTGTCGGAGACAATAACTAACTGAAAGTAAATTTTATTTTGATTTGCCAGGTTCTGGAAAGTCGTCTTTTGTCCAATAGAGCATCTTGGCCGGGCAATTGTCTGCCCAGTGTTCCATTGAACCGCAAACATAACACGAGCCACGGTCTCGAATCGGCTTGTTGCAATCCTTCCACAAATGTCCTTTAATGTTACACATCAAGGTCATCAAGGTGTACCCCAGCAAATGCTACCGGCTCACGAATTCGAGAAAGTTCGGCATGTAGCAAAGATTGAGCATTTCCCTTCATTATACCCTTGCAGAGGGTATTATAAAAATTGGTCAGATGTTTGTAACGCACAGAAGGAGACGTTTCCGACCCCATAAAGTATATATATTCTTGATCAGCATGAGAAGCTAAGTCGATATAGCCATGTCCGTCTGTCCGTCTGTCCGTCGGTGCGTACGCGTTTTACTCAGCCATCTTAAGAGCTATCGGGATGAAATTTTTTTGGGAGCTTTTTTTTACCCGGGTGAGATAAAGTATGAAAATCTTTGGGATCGGACTACTATATCATATAACTCTGGAACAAAAATTTTTGCAAAAATTGGAGTATCCCCATGAAATTTACCAATATAATAGAATTTGATATAAAATCTCAGATCCCAAAATTTGACCCTGATCGGATAAATAGAACACAAGTTACAGTCTATATAAATCGGTTCAATCGCTGCCGGCAGCTCTGCTTGCTGCCTACTACGTCATCATCAAATCAACAGAGCACATGCATACACACACAGACGCAACGCTACATAAACTGTATGTGTATGCGTGCGTTGCTTTGCTTAGGGAATGAGGGAAGAAGAAGAACAAATTGTACATAGTATGAAGAGTAAAATTGTTTTGTTTGTATATTAATGAATTGAGTTGCAGAAAACAAATTTTGAACATGTGAAATTATTATTGTCAAGGACTGCAAGGGTATATAAACTTCGGCATAGCCGAATTTAACTTCTTTGATATTTTTACATATAAAGAGCATCCGCAAGTGGTTGTCGCTTAGACACAAGGCCACAGGATTTATCCTTGGGGCTACGAGCACGCAAAGACCATCTTTGAAACGCAGTCAGAGGCATTGAGGTGGAAAGCAAAAGAGAGAAAAGCCATAGGATATATCCTAAGGCTTATTAACGCGCCGGCATTATTCTGAAGAGGGAGATGTCAGACAAGATATTTATATCACGAGTCTGAAACAGGAAACAGAGGAAACACAAGGAACGAGAGACGGACTGGGATCGAGCGTCGAGGGACCCCAGCCACAAGCAGCGCTGTCCAAGTTCGGGACTCCTTCAGAGAAACTTGTCATATCCAACCAAGCCCATAAATAATCGTAAATAAATACACCAACAAAACTAATAATTACACAAACGAGTTCTAATTTTCACCGGGGCACAAAATAAATTTTGTTGTGCCGAACCTTGCCCAAGAGATAGCATAAATATCCCAAGGGACGAGAAAGGATCGTTACATCAATGGCACGAGGTACCATTGAAGTCAAACAAAATTTCTTTGGCGAGCGAGAGAGCCATCCCTGGAGCTTGGATCACGGAGTTGCCAGCGTTCAAGTCATTGGTGGCGCCACTATCGTTATCAAAGTTATCGAAAGAGTTGCCATACTTATGGGCATTGGTGGTGGCGTTGGCACTGTTGCCAGAATCGTTTGAAGAACCAACAACTGAAGCTGCTCAAACAGCCGTCGAACCGACGAGAATTCGCATGAATTTACCGTTTCTTGTTTCAAGGCGTCATTATCATTGGCGCAGCACGGTGCAGAAGCAAGCACGACGCATCCAAGCTTAAACTGCGGTAGCAAGGAACACGCTTCGAAGCTATCTAACCAGGCAGCAGCATGCATACTTTGCACAAGGTACAAGCGGAGCAACACGGCGCATAACATGCTCAGTAGAGCTTGCCCGTTATTTGTGGAAGCAGGCAACAACAGGAAGGATTAAGTTTTTACAGCTCAACTTAAACCACTGCAGGACCTTCTAAAGCAAACTGTACGGGACTTGGGGGTGGATTTCTCAATTCTATGCGAACCATATTCCCATATACAGGACCACGGACGCAAAACCAACGATATGGCGCGGAAAATCATCAAAGCGCGGACGGATATGTAAGGGCGGGGTACAATGGAGTATATGTCTACAGCTGGTATATACCACTAGGCAACATACTAGATGAATCTCTACACGCACAGCAACCGCTTCGCCATAGTGTGCTTCATCAAGAGCGGTCACACCATCGATGTTCTACAAGCTGGGCCCCAAGCACGCTGAGCGAAGAAGCGTTATTCATTATGATGACCCAAATGACAACTAACAGCACGGACACGGACACCCAGGCCAATCACATGGGCGACACTTTTCGCAGATGCTCTTGTGATGCAGCCATGATACGCAAACGCCATGGAAACAACAGATGTAAGCCAGTTCACTGGTGGCATAACAGGATTGCGGATGCCAAGAGGCAAAGTTACCAGGATAGACGACGATAGCAACGTGACCACAGATTGCGGTCATATAAACTTATGGGCAAACTTGCCAGTCACATAATGCCAACGGATCTAACCAAGCTGGGTCACATAGTAGCAACGCTCTTCCCTTCAAGGCCGACTTCAGGAACGCCAAGTGCACCGATACTCATAGATGTTAGTGAAGTCATGGAAGCAGGAAAGAGGATAAATATACATAAAGGCGCGGGCCCGGACGGGGTCCCGGCTCAAACTGCTAAATTGCAAATACGCGTCGACGTTTGTGGAACTTTTCAACACATGCATGCTGCATCCTGCTTCCCAAAGGTTATAAAATAGATGACCCATCAGCGTACAGACCCCTGTTTATGCTTAAAGTGATTGGAAAAATTATTGAGCGCATCATTTGCAACAGACTAGAGAAGGAACAGGAGCAACGTCATGGACTGTCGGACTGGCAATTCGGATTCAGGAGACAACGCACCATTAACGCCATCAGTTCGGTGTTAGAGATAGCCGCTAAAGCCATCGAAGGGCAATCTCAATTATTGTCACTCATCGAAGCCGGTCGTTTTTTTTCTTGCGCTCTCGCTTAATTTTTGTCTTTCATTCTTTCAATTTAAATTCATTGCCTTACTACTTCTTAATAAATCGCTATACTCATAGCGAAGTTTGCGTTTAATTTACAAACATTTATATAAATTTATAATCAAAACTTTAACAAACGCAAATATAATTTTGTTGTTGCGCTGCTTAGTTTTTGATTTCGTTCTATTTTTTGCTCCCACCCGAGCTCTCAATTTACAGTTCATAGTTTGTTTTTGTTTGTATGGTGTTGGTGCTCTCTATTCTTTTGTTTTTCTCTTTTGATCGCGCACGAGGCCGTTAACTTCGCGCTGGTGACAAGTTTTTGTTGTTGTGTGTTTTAATACAGATAAGTACAAATATTCTCTCTTTTTGTTTTCTCTTTTTCTTTCTAATTTGCATATTGCAGTTAGCTTTTGCCTTGGTTTGTATACGTCTCTCTTAACATATATACACATTTTTCTTTTTATTTACATATTGATTTATAATTTGTTTTTGTATAAATCAAATATTTAATAATGTCTGTCTATTGCAAATATAATTGCAATAATCCCAGCAAGACCAGTGAAGACTTTCTTTACTGTTGGCTGTGTGACAAAGTAATGCACTTTAAATGTGCTGGTTACACAGTCAAGGTGCGGGACAGTATTGCACAGGGTGGCGGCCTTAAATGGGGCTGTGATTCGTGTCGTGGCTTGGAGCTCGAGATGAGAAGTTTTATGAAACGGACTGGGGATGCATTTAAAACCCTGTCAGCTGGCGTTCATAGACTCCAAGAGGAGCTTTTGGCGATGGAGGTTCAATTCAGAAGTTCTAAACTTTTGATTGAATCTCCGACGCGAAAGAGGGCCAGGTTTCAGGGGGCGTCCCTCAGTCCGTAGGCACATTCGTCTCTACCAGTTCCGGCTTTCGACATTGACCCTATGTCACCAAATGTACAGCAGCTGATATCGTTTAGGAGTCGGGCTTTGGAAGGTGTGGAGTCTCTTCCCATTTCCCCTGGAGACAGTATCCATCCTACTAACACGATATCGGTTGTAGTTTCCGAACCGTCCGGGCAAACATCCGTTTCCAGGAATATTGCCAATAAAGTAGTTACAAGAGGACCTAGTAAAGTACTGGCTGCTTCAGCTGCTGCTGCGTCTGCTGTAGCCGCTACTGCTGTGCCTAGTATTCCTAGTTCCCTTGTTGTAGTTCCAGCCAAAAAGCAAATTTTTATTTCGAGGCTTGATCCCAATACTACTTCTGAAGAAGTCATAGCCTACATCCAGGGCAAAGTTCAAGCACCAAACATTGCTGTGGAAAAGTTCCGTTTTTCATATACTCGGGACATTTCGTCCTTTAAAATAGGTGTCTCCCCATATCTTTTTGGCCAAATATGTCATAAAGATTTTGTGCCGGAACACCTTGTTGTAAAAGAGTATACAATAAAAAAGAAGAATCGGCCTCCGATTAGCTTGCTACCTGCCTCTGTGAATAACGTTCCTTCCGGCTCGTCTGCACCTGTCGGCGAGTCAAAAAACTAATTTCTAAAATTTCGTTTAATTCTTTTTCTGCCTATATTACTTGTTCGTATATTCCACCACAGTCCGATTTGGCAGAATACACTCACCATTTGAAAGCTATTCAACTTATTTCTTCATATCTCTCTGACAAAGACTTGCACGTTGTTCTGGGAGATTTTAATTTACCTGAGATTTGCCTTGGCCCTCTCATTTTATTCTTTATTACTGTTGCCCTCCTTGTCACATTGTTTCATAGATGGTCTGCTTGAGTTGTCCCTAACTCAAATAAATCCTGTCCGGAATATTCGTAACAGATCACTAGATCTGGTATTTGTGTTGGATTCTTCCAACTGCGATATTTCCAGGACTGATCCCTTAGTTATCCCCGAAGACAACTTTTATCGAACTCTGGATATAACCATTGACCTTCCTTTTGGAGTTATGTCTCGACATAATAACACGATGCCTCCAACAAACAAAGACAAGACAAACTTTACTAAACTTAAAGAACTGTTGTTAACTAATGATTGGACATATCTGTATAGTTGCACGGATATGGACTCTGCCATTTCTGTCTTCTTGCATATGGTCACCTCAATATGAGACGCACCAAAATAAAATTGAATCTGTTCAAAAGCAATTTCTGCTTTTTGCTCTTCGCGGTCTAAATTGGGATCGCAATGTCAATTTGCCATCATACTCCAGTAGGCTTCTTTAAATCAATCTTCCCTCTTTAATTAATCGTAGAGTAATGCTTGGTGGTATCTTTATTCATAAACTTTTAATAGATGAAATAGACTCTCCTGAGCTATTGAACCAGTTAAACCTATCTGTACCCCGTAGACCCAATAGAAATTTTATTCCTCTATCCTTAAAACACTGTAGTTCTAACAATTCTTTGCATGAACCTTTTCGAGTCCTATGTTCTGATTACAATCTTCTGTATCCCGTAATCAGATCAGAAGCCTCTCTTTCCCTTGTGAATACTTCTATTTTAGCACATTTAGCTCGTAATTAGCTGTAGTTAATCATATTTTTAATTGTTTGTCCGTTTTATTTGTATTTGTCCACACGATAGTGCTTTCCGATATGCGGTTGCGACCCACGGTCGGTCGGAGGGGAGGTGGACAGCGCTCTGCTTGGGCTCGCGCAAAACAGGCTATGTCCTGGTGTCGTATGGGCCACTTGAACGTACTTCGCATTGTACGCGTCAACGTCCAGACAATAAAGAAATATATAAAACATAAAAAAAAAAAAAAAGGGCAACGCTGGAAAGGTGGCAGCAAGAAATAATGCCTTATATCAACGTTGGATGTTTGTAATGCTTTCAATTCGGCCAACTGGGACTCCATTATCGCGTTCCTGGAGCGATTAAACATATCTGAATACATTATTTCCCTGACACTGTCTTGCAATTGGATGTCAACGGACACTCGCATAGTGGGCTTTGCTATCACTATCTATAGCCACACACATCTATAGCCGTGCTCATAAGCAGCAGGAAAAAAAGTAGAAACAGTCAGCATCGAAGTCGCCGGATGCTATATAACATCGAAGCCTGCAATTAAATACCTTGGAGTCATGATGGACCGTGCGCTAACATTCAAAGCCCACCTGCAGTATACCGCAGATAAAGATGCGAAGGCCACAGCAGTAATACTCGGCTGCCCTAAGCAAAGCAGCAGATGGCTTATCTCTATGGTGGTATGGTCCCTCATTCTATACGCCGCCGCCATATGGGCACCACCGATTTCATCTCCCACCTACAGCCGGGACTGCACTCAGGCTAGAAATAGAGATCCGCCATCAGTTAGAAGAAAGACGACTCTGGCTAACTAGAGGGATCCCTTTTGCACACACTGTGCGGGGAACATAGAAGTCGCAGAACACGTCCTGTTTATCTGTCCTAGATTTTCTGCTGAACGGGAAGAGCTAAGCCTAGCCATTGGGATGCCATTTATAGTCAATGACTATGGATATACTACTTATCTCGCAAAACAATTGGCTAGCTGTTAGCCACATGGCAGCAGTAATCAAGCAACCCTGCGTCGCGGTGAACGTCAGCGTAACAAAAACTTCAGTTCTAGGTAAACCTCGTCAGGCATACGTGCCATCTCCTCCTCGTGAAGGGTAGGTTTTGAGGTGACCTCTAATCAAGGTCGATACCAAGTCCCACACCTCGGCTTTTAATGCTTTCCTCCCTATATCATATAGCTCCCATCAGAACGGCCCGACAAACTCATATTCACTTGCAGACTTTCGACTTTTATTGAACAATTTACGGTTTTCTTGCATCCTATTCCTTTTTTTTCACGTATTTCGAACTTATTACTCTGCAACTCGATCAATAACTCTTCTTCCAACGTATCTTTTAGTTGTTAATCGTAGCTAGTCCTTATCTCAGTACCAGTTAATACCTCAAACGGTGATATCTTCGTAATTATAGGTTTTCGAGTTTATGAACTGTTGTACCCTACCTACGTGTTTATAACAAGGTCCGGGATCATTGGCACACAGTTTCGTCAACAAAGCTATAACAATCCGATTAGATCGCTCCACTTGCCCGTTTTCTCTCGGAACTCCTGTCGCAATCACTAAATGTTGTATCTTCTGCGACTCGCACTACTCTTTAAAAATGTGAGACGTAAAAGCGCTATCTCGATCACTAACGATCCTCTTTGGATTTCCGAACCACTCAGACTGTTTCTGCAATCTCTCAACAACCTCTTCTGAACCTGTACTTTTCGTCGGATATAACCATACGTGGTATATTGTTTCTTAGTTAACTCCATCGGCCCGACATGGTCCACGTAAAAAAGTTACCAAAGGCTCATCTCCTTTATCAATAGCAATCAAGAAACCTTTCTTTCGAACCTGTTTCGACTCGCTCACGATACATTCCATACACGACCTCACCACTACCTCTACTTTGCTCAACAGACCAGGAATATAATACTCTCTTTCCACTAGATCAATCGTTTTTTTAACTCCCAAGTGCACTTGCCGATGAGCAACCAATATTATCCTTTGCTCCATGCTAGCAGGTATTACAATAAGCTCCTTAACGGAATCTTTATGTAATATTACATACTGCACGTAATAGTCGGCGTGCGCTCCCGTTTCTAACACTTTCAGAATCGTGATGAACTGGAAAATTCTCCACGGCAGTTGTCTTCTCTTTCGACGGTTTGATTGTGCCATTTTCCTAAAAAATAAAAATTTAAATTTCAATCCCGACTCTTCTGCTAAAGTTCTCTGGAATAATAATATCATCCATGTACAACATCAATATGCCTTCATTAATCAATAATCTCAACATCGCAAAAATGTATCTAGTAAACTCAGCTGCTGAATTATTAATGGCGAACGGTACGAAATTGAATTTAAATTTTGAGTAACGAACGAAGTAAGTTTCTTTGAGTTTTCTTTAACTGGCACATGGAATTGGCCATTACACAAATCAAGAGTTGTAAACACTCTTCCTTCTTGTAACCTATGTAATACATCATCAATCATAGTTTTATATTTTGTCAACTCCATAATCCTTGATATGGGTTTCTGCAAAGTTTGAATCCTTTTACATCTTTTAATAAAAACCTATCATTCCTTAGCACCTTCTGTATAACGTATAGTCCCTTGCTTTTTGGGATAAGTTTATGAGATACACCTGCTGTGCTGTCAAAGTTCTTAACCATATCGTATCTATTGCTGTTGTAGTGCTCTTCGTTATATTCTTGTGAACGGCGAATGTGTGAAGCTCCTAATCTTCTTATCTCTTCTAAATCTATTGGGTTGTCTCTAATATCAAAATCTTCAATTTTTTTCTTTAAATTCATCTATAACGTTTCCTCTTTGAGCTATTCCAAATAACATTATGCTGCGGTATTGCTTACTGCTTCTGTGAAAAGTGTTGTTTAGCGCGTGATCTACATGCTCGACAACTATGTCCCAATGATTTCCCTTGTCTGGTTCGGCTAACTTTGCTATCATAGGTCCCATATTTGGGTTTAGCCTTTCTACTTGCCCGTTGGCTTGCGGGGATCCTTTCGTTAGTTTTACATGTTGCACACCCTGACTATCTAAGAACGCCTCGAATTCTGATGAAATGAAACAACTACCCCTATAGAACACTTTACATCTCGGCCTACTATAACACCTAAAATAATATTTTAATGCATTTATAACCTCTTTGGTACTCTTTGTCTTTGTCATATATAGTCTGACGAACTTTGTAAACCAGTCCACTACTGGGAATATATGTTTCTTTGCTCTTATCAGTAGATTCAAGCGGACCCAAAAATCAATCTGGAATGTTTGGAGGCAGAGAGGATATCGATAATCTTTTATCTCATCGTCTTGTCCATAAAGATACTTAAATTTTCTGATTGTGCATCCATCGGTGATTAACATTACTGGATTTCGGCTTAAGTTTTCGGCATGCCGTTCACTTTGTATGTCTATATTGGTAGCATCACTCTTTTAGGTGAGTGTATGTATGTGTTTATTTTATTTCACAATTTGTCGAAAACCGGTAACACTATGTTTGTTTTATTCTTTCAAAAAAAGAAAATTATTTTTACATAAATTTCTCCATCTTATTTGTCGTTATAGAGCTTTTTTATTTTTCACTGATTTATTTTTAAAATATTTTAGGTTGAAAAAAAATAAAATTATTCGTTGTCCACTATCGATTCATATTTTGCTGGCAAGACAATTTAATTTGTGTTTGGCAGAGTAAAATCCATACGCTCGATTTGAGGCATCCGAAAACAAATCGATTTACGCGAATCATGTCAAGATTAGATAAATCAGATTCAAGTTGTTGCCATCTAATCTGTAAGATCTCTGGCACCGGGTCGTCCCAGTCCAAGCGCTCGATCCACAAGTCTTGGATCTTGGACTGGAGCTAATCCTGGCCATGATCGATACTATTTTTTGCTTTGTTGAAATTTCAGTAAATAGAAGATCAAATCGAAATAATATAAGATCTGCTTTTGGCAGCCACATCATCATTTGACATCACTGAAGAAAATTTCAGCACCGCAAACTAAAACACTATCTTCATCTAAAGAATTCAAAATATGAACTGATTTTATTAACAAAAGTCTTGTGTATATAAATGAAATCTTAAAATCTATGACACGACAATTGTTCTTAAAAAACACACTTATTCTAATTACCCACATTTTTCGGCGGTTGAAAATTGTTTATATTTTATCCTCAGCGTCGGTTTCTTGAGAGAGAGAGTGTGGATGCATGTTTTGTTTTTGGAATTAAGCAATAATTGTCATATGAATCTTTATGACTTATTTTTGTTTATTGTTATGTATATTTCTTTGTTAAGAAGAGAGTGTGGATGCATGTTTTGTTTTTGGAATTAAGCAATAATTGTCATATGAATCTTTGACTTATTTTTGTTTAATGTTATGTATATTTCTTTGTTAAACTGATTTGTTGAAGCCATTTCAGATGAACACGATGTTTATTCTAAAACATTTTGCCAAGGGCCGCCAAATGTGACGTTTTGATTTTTGATTTCTAGTTAGTTGTCTTTTACAAATTAATTTTAATATTGTCATTAATAAAATAACTGTTGTTAAAGAAGCAAGACGAGCTACATGAGAGAAGTTAACCCTAGCAAAATAATGTTATCCTTCTTATAGACTGACTTCTTATTATGTTGTATGATTTAGTTTACTAATATCGCCCGATGCTTAACAATTTTTGTTTCGGGATATCTACCCACTCCTGATGTGTATTACTGTGTTGCCTTCTAGCCTTTTTATATGGTGCAGACATTGAAGACCAAATACTTCTATCTCTCGTCTTAAGCCAATGTGGTTTATGCTCCACTGTTTTGACATTTCGCTGGTAGCTGAAATTTGCTCGGGTTTTTGTTTAAATGTTGCCCCTTTACTAACATTTTGCAATATCTGCCCTTTTTATGATAGAGCCTCGGACAATTTGTTATCCGATTTTATTTTGACACTATTTTTTAGATGATTATTATTTTATTTACCGTTTTCCATCTGAATATTCTCATTTTGTACTGTCTCTTTCATATATATACTTTTTCTTCCCCGGATTTTACTTTACCTCCAAAGTGAGGTCCTGCCGGGGGACATAGGGTTATTTCTTTTTTACTATAAATTATTTCTTTTACCTCAGCTTTTATCTTACCTCTAAGGTGAGGTCCTGCCGGGGGAGTCAAATGCTGACTTGCTTCTTGAGTTTTACTCCCATTATAATATCAACCTTACCAGGTTTATTAAAGGTGGGGTCAGCAAGTCCGTAGGATTGCCAATTTGACATATCCACGCTTACTTTTTTTCATTGAAGAGCTTTCAATAACTTTGGCAACACAATTGCCTCAACCTTTAAGAGTCTCGCGTCTCTCCATTGCTGTCTTCATAATTGTCTAACATTGTTGCATCAGCTTCAATGTTTTCCGAATCAACAGTGCTCTGCCTCTCCTTTGACTATTAATCTGGCTATCATGTCTAAACCTTCCTTTTTTTTTTTTTTTTTTTAGACGTAGTCGTACAACGCTCAGTACGAACAAGTGGCCCATATGACACCAGGCCCGGGCCTGTTACGAATGACCCTAAGTAAAGTTAATGTTACAACCTCTACCCACTTCGACCTAAGGGCATAGGCTTATTACATATATAAACATAAATTAAACTAAAGAAATAGAAAATATTAAATGTAATGAGATAATAGGTTACATATAAAAAGAAAACAGGATAGGTTAAAATAAAGATGATTACAACGAATTACGAGCGAGGAAGGACAAGATCGCAGTTTTTATACCCGGAAGCGATGTTTCGGAACCGATAACGTGCCAAAGTCTGTTGTAGTCACTACATAGTATACGAAAAGGTTCATGCAGAGAAAAGTTAGTTGTACAAGTGGGAAGTATAAGCGGTGTGTAATTGCGGGTCCTTCTAGATGGAACAGAAATGTTAATTTGGCTCAACAGCTCAGAAGAGTCAATCTCACCATTCAAAAGTTGGTAAAGAAAAGTTACACCAAGCATTGTTCTACGATTAGTTAAAGGAGGAAGGTTAATTAACTGAAGTCGACTAGAATAAGATGGAAGTTGTACAGTTGGATCACAGCGCAAATCACGAAAGGCAAAGAGTAAAAACTGTTTTTGTACAGATTCTAATTTGTTTTGATAAAACTCATATTGAGGAGACCAAACAATAGATCCATATTCTAATATGGGACGGACTAAAGAAGTAAAAAGTATTTTGGTAGTATATTGATCCTTGAACTCCTTCGACCAGCGCTTTATAAAGCCAAGAGCACTTTAAGCCCTACTAACAGTAGTCGATATATGCTGATTAAAACTAAGTTTGTGGTCGATTAAGATCCCTAAATCATTTACAACCAAGGAAGTATTATTAATTTTTTCTAAAGGGGAATTATTTAAAAAGTAACTCGTTAATTGGGGAGAACCTCGATAAAAAGACATAACTTTGCACTTAGAACAGTTTAGAGATAACAAGTTAGTCCTACACCACCCCTGAAAAGCATTCAGGTCAGCTTGCAAGGTATGACATGAGAGAGAGTCTACGATGCGATTAGCGATTTTTACATCATCGGCATACATAAGAACTCTGGAATTTAAAAGAACGGTGGGGAGATCATTAATAAAAATGGTAAATAACAATGGGCCAAGGTGACTGCCCTGTGGGACTCCTGATTCAACACAAATGATCTTAGAAAGAGAGGACCTAAAAAGAACCCTCTGCCTCCTATTGCTTAGATATTGTGAAATCCAAGCAAGCAGAGCATCCGGAAAGCCAACTAAATTCAGCTTATGTAATAGTAAGGCATGGTTTACCGAATCGAAAGCCTTATATATAACATCAGTTTGCTTTTGTTTCTTAAAACCTTGGATTACAAAAGATGTAAACTGTAAAGACCTATTCTTGACAAACCCATGCTGGTATGGCAAAAAAATAGATTTACATAAATGCTGTATTTGAGACGTCATAATTTTCTCAAACAGTTTAGGTATCGCTGACAATTTAGAAATTCCTCTGTAATTAGTGACGTCGGATTTATTGCCACATTTGTGAAGAGGTAAAATAAACGAATCCTTCCATTCCTTCAGGACACAAGCGGGAATACCGTCTGGGCCCGGTGAGTATACCGGCTTAATCGTCATTAGTTCCTTAGCTACCGAACTTTGCGTTATAATAGGATTAAGAATACAGTTGGATTTCGTTATAGGATATGGATATATCTCACTAGAGTTGTACTTAGTAGATATGTACGTAGTCGAGAAGAAGTTAGCAAATAAATTAGAAATAGATTGATCAGAAGAGGCCGAATCATTATTCAAAACTGCAAACGATGGAAGGGAGATAGAATTTCGCTTTGAGTTCACGAAACTATAGAACTCTTTAGGATTTTCGGAGAACCACAGGAGACACTAAGGGTACACAGTCGTTAAAGATCGAGTCAACAGTGTTATAAAATAAAGAAATGGCGGAATTCATATCCGTACAAGTGTATAAATTAGTCCAATCGGTATTAAGAAAGGCATTGTTTAGTGCGACAAAGTCAGTCTTCCGAAAACATCGGGTGCGTACCATAGGATCACACTCGGAGATGGGCTCGCGGCTGGAAAACTCAATAGATAACTCTAAAGTTGGATGATAACTATCCTCTGGTAACACCATTGGACTAGTTCTAGATACTTCACAAAAGCTAGGATCAGAAGTAAAAATCAGATCCAGAAATCTGCCAGACGTATTAGAAATCGAATTCAGCTGGGCCAACGAAAGCTCAAGCAGACCATCAATAAAATCATGACACCCACAGGACAGCAACGTTTTGCTACAATTAACTGTTGACCAAGTCATAGTGGGCAGGTTAAAGTCCCTAAGGACAATTAATAAGTCTCTGTCAGAAAGTAGTTTAAGTATAAATTTAATAGAATCTAAGTGTAGTAAATATGTTGGCCATTCCGATTGGGGCGGAATGTAAGAACAGGTAACAAAAATGGAAAAACGAGTAAAAAGATACCTTAACGCATATAAATTCGATAGTACTTGAGACAGGTATTGTTATCAGACCCGATGATAGGGCGGAATCTACAGCAATAAGAACTCCACCACCCCTACGATCAGTACGATCACGTCTAAAAATATTGAATTTAGAGGGTAGAACTGTGGCGTCAAAAACGTCAGGTTTTAACCAAGTCTCAGTAAAGGCAATTAGGTCAAAATCAAAAGCCAGACTATCTACAAAGAGTTTAGTAAGTTTAGTATTAAGGCCTCTGACATTCTGATAGCCGACAGAGAAAGAAGTTGTTAGTTGTTGTTGTTTTTTGATAAAGTAGAAGAAGGAATAGATAAGGAAGGAGTGGGAATAGATGAGGAAGAAAGAGGAATAGATGGTGAAGGAATCCTTCTTTGGCCCTTTTTCTGGATGTAAACTCCTTCACAATTAAGCCTTTCGGCCAGAAGCTAGAACTGCAGATACAGTCAACGAACTCAATTGGAACACTGATTTTAAAAGATGAAATTTCTCTAGAATATGAAAATTTGAACTTTTCTATTGATATATTGGAGACATTCAGTTTAGCCCGTATGTGGGCCATGACATCATCCGATGTAGCATCAGGGAGAAGTCTCGAAACAAAAATGTGTTTTTTAGGTGGCACTCCCACCAATGGTTTCGGCATTGCAGGTATTGCATCAGCTACCGCATTTATTGTAGCATCAATTGCAACAAGTGGCACTCCGGCACTACTATCACTAGAATCCCTATCGGCAAAATCCATCGGTGTAGATTCTTGCCCAGACAAAACGGACACTACAGACATCGTCTGCGGAATAAGAGTTGGCATTGGTTGAGATGGGGTCGGAACTGATATCGATGTGGAGACCGGCAAACACAAGGACAAATCAGAAGTCTGTTCTCCTGCCTTCTTACGCTTTCGAGACTCAGTCAGTAGCGTTAAACTACTAAACTGTGACTCGACAGCTTTAAACTCTTGCGAGAGTTTAAGAAAACTGGCGGACAGACTCATCAGGTTATCCTTTGTTTGCCGCATGAAAAGTTCCATTTCATCTTCCACGATACGGCATGACTCACATCCCCATTTGAGACCCTTTTTTAGATCTAAAAGATCCTTTACCCTGCATGTAATGCCGGCGCACTTAACATGTACTGTAGTTTTACACAACCAACAGTAAATAAAACTATTCACGGGTGAGGCGGGCTGCAAACAATTTTTAACCGAACAGACAGGCATTATGAGTTCATTGGATGAATTAGTAAGCAAACAAATAAAAATGAGACATGTATTGGTATTAAAATATATAACTCACTCTGAGGTCCAGAAATAATAAGAAAGCGAAATATTGAGGGTGCACAAGGGTTAAAAGATAAAGAGAGCACTATAGAGTCAAAATTACTGACACACAACAGACTGCAGTATGAGCGCAAATAACGGCGACGAAAGAAACGAAAATAAAGAGCGCGAGCGCGGGAGCTAGAAATCACAAAAACAAAAACACTGCAACAAGAACTCAGAGAAATTGCAAGACAACAACAAATGAGCGTTGCTTGTGATTTAAAAGAAAGAAAAAAAAAAAATGGAAAAGAGACAAAGAAAAGGAAAGAAAAGAAAAAAAACCAACAAAGGTTTTAACAGAATTAAGGTTGTTAAAAATTATTAACACAAACACACAAAAACGCATTTGATGAGTCTTGTTTGCATCAGACGGTGCATGAACAAATGGGACCAAGTTTGGAGGAAGTGAAACTCCCAATAGTTAAACTGCCTACCTTCAGCAGGAAATTTATTGAGTGGCCGGCGTTAAAGGAGGTGTTTTTAACAATAGTACATCACTGTGACAAGCGGACTCAGCTAAGGATATTGAACATCTAACGCTAATAGCGGCGAACTATGAAGTGGCTTGGAGAATGCTGATGAATTTGTATGATAACAAGCGAGCTTTATTTGTACATTACATGGATGTGTTCGATCAGCAATTACCAATAAAATATGGAGATGCGAAAAGTTTGAGAAGATTTGTGCAAACTTCCCGCTTATGTGTAAATTCATTGGAGAAGACTGGTGTGGATGTGCGACAACAGTCTTAAATTTTTGTGTACTACATGATGAAGAGATTTCCGAATCAATTAAGAGTGGATTGGGAACGGTCAATATCTTCAACGCAGAATCTGCCGAGCTTTGAGGAGCTCAGTCAGTATCTTGAAACACAGTACAGACAATGATTACGGCGTCAGCTGGTAATATCGAGGGAACTCAATCACGGGATGGACATCGGAATGCAAGGCCAGGTGTACTTGGGTTACGAGTTAACCAGAACTACACAAAGGCTTCATTTGTTACTCGAGAGACAGACCTATGCATTGTGTGTCAAGGGGATGCACACCTTATCGGCGAATGTAGGATATAGTAGGGTTCACAAGTTTCGTTCATTCCAGAGAATGCAGCTCAGCAGCTACGTTTACCGGGCGAACAGGCTCACATCACGATTACTGGATTAGCAGATACTAAAATTACAGATGCGGCAGCAGAGGTGAAGCTAGTCATAAGATCAATCTACAACCCACATACGAAATACATGCTGCTCGCGTCAGTAATAACTCTAGTGAGAAAGCGCATGCCAATCAAAAGACTGCCGTATGAAGAGTGGACTCATCTGAAGGGCTTAACTTTGGCCGACTCTAACTTCTTCAGTCCACAAGGAGTTCATATTTTGCTGGGAAATGACATCTACGACGAGCTGATGTTAAGAGAAGTGCATCGAGTAATACGCATTTGGGATACATTGTATCAGGAAAAACGAATCAAGAAGCTGGTAGGAGATCGTCCTACACCATAACTGTACGAAAGAAGGAAGCTGATGAGATACTTGAACAATTGTTATGTAAGTTTTGGGAGCTAGAACAAGTCTACGAGGAGCCACGTGGGGTTACAGTAGAGAATAACTGGTGCGAAGATTTCTTTGTTAAGACACATAGCCGAATGACGTATGAAAAATATGTTGTTCGTCTTCCTTTTCTTACTTACTTGGACGAATCAATGGTAATTGGAGAATCATATAAGGGCGCGTTAAAACGATTACATTCTCTGGACAGACGGTTGCGTACCAAACGCTTATGTTGGCACGATAAATGAGTCTCTGGAGCTGGGTCAAATGGAACGTGTAACGTCACGGGCTAGTAAGACGGGCAATCCTGCATTGGGGGGGAGTCGATCATTGTTACCTACCGCATCACCCAGTCATAAAAGAATCGTCATTAACTACGAAGATACGAGTTGTCTTCGATGGATCGAGCAAGACGAGTAACGGAAAATCACTTAATGAGATTCTAGCAATAGGTCCAAAATTGCACGTACATCTTTAAGGAATCATTCTCAATTGGCGAGGGCTAAAATGGGTATTTATGGCGGATGTTGAAAAAATGCACAGATGTATTAATATTCCACCCGACGACGCGCAGTGCTAATCCGGACACCAGTGATTATGTGGCAGAATATGCCTGCACAACGGTAATGTTTGGTGCGAAGATTTCTCTGGACATCCGGTTGCGTACCGATGCGAGTTTAAAGAACGCTTATGTTGGCACGATAAATGAGTATCTGGAGCTGGGTCAAACGGATCGTGTTAAGTCACGGGCTAGTAAGACCGGCAATCCTGCATTGGGAGAGTCGATCATTGTTACCTACCGCATCATAGTCATAAAGGCATCTTCATCAACTACGAAGGTACCAGTTGTCTTCGATAGATCGAGCAAGACGAGTAATGGAAAATCACTTAATGAGATTATAGCAATAGGTCCAAAACTGCACGTACTACTTCAAGGAGTCATTCTCAATTGGCGAGGGCTAAAATGGGTATTTATGGCGGATGTTGAAAAAATTTACAGATGTATTATAGCGAGTAAAACACGTCTATCTCTGGTGAGCTCTCCATAAAAACTGAGCCGCTCTCATTCTTTTTATTTGAACCTCTCTGTTCTTTTCTTTAAAGTGAGACAGCACGCTTCTCGTACTGTACCACTGCATAAAACTTAAAACTAATTTGTAACAAAGAAAAGAGTAAGATATACTTAATTCTAAACATATTGCACTGGGGGAAAGAGTAAGATATACTTAATATTAATACATATTGCTACAATTCGGCCATTCTGACAGTAAGGATCACCTGATTCTAGTCTTCTTTATGACGACCTTTGCTTCTCGTATTATAGTTGTGTGTACTGTTGTCATTCTTAGCGCTTTCCAATTTACTTATTTCTTTGCTTAACATACTGACTTTTTCTTTAATAGAATTTTCATTTACATTTAGGTTTGTATTTATTTTTATCTGTTCATTCGTATTTTCATCTTTCTCTATATTTACGTTAACTTTATTAGTTTCATCTGACCAATTGAACCATGGCTTCATATTTGCGATAGACCAAATTCCAGTATAAGGAATCTTCGACTGCTCAAATCCGTCGACGTCACTTACAACGTATCTATCATTTTCGAGGCACTTAACGATTTTAAAAGGCCCTTTGAATCTCGGCACTAATTTTTTGGATACCCCTTTGTGAGTGTCAAAATTTTTAACTACCACATAGTCGCCTGGCTTAAAAACTTTTGGCCCTCGTCTTTTTCGATTCGCCAGACATTCATTATACTCTTGAAGTTTCTTTTCTTTTTCTTTAGCTTTCGCTCGTACCGACTCCAAATTTCTTTCCACAGACCTGTCTTCTAACAAGTAGTCTTTTAATTCATCTACTTGTCGTCCTTTTTGGCCGACGCCAAATAGTACGACACTTGGATGCTCTCCCAATGACCTATGAATAGTGTTATTCATGGTATACTCTACTATCTCTATGGCCTGACCAAAACTAACATTTTCTTCTGAGGCTAATAATTTTGCCAACATAGGGCCTAGACTTCTATTTATTCTTTCAACCTGGCCATTAGCTTGCGGAGAACCAGTTGCAATTTTGACATGTTGTATATTACAAGACTCTAAAAAGCTAGAAAATTCGTTAGACGTAAAACACGTTCCACGATCCGACACTATGCACTTTGGCCTACTATAGGATCTAAAATACTCTTTAAGTGCTTCTATTGCTTCCTTAGATTTTGTGGTTTTCGCTAAGTAAAGTCTGACAAATTTCGTACACGCGTCAACCACCACTAACACGTGTTTCTTTGTGCTTCCTTTGACATCGATTGGTCCGAAGTGATCGATATGAACCACTTCGAATGGCACATCAGGTTTAGGTATATTGTGGATATGACCCTCTTGTTTTCCATTTTTTGACGAAAAGACTATACACTTTAGGCAATTATTTACATGTTGTTCTACTTTTTTCCGTAACTTTGAAAACCAATACGACTTTGTGATAACTTCTACAACTTTGTCTTTGCCTGTGTGGCCTAACTCATTATGATATTTAAACAGGACATGTGACTCCATATTTTTCGGGACGTAAAAAGCAAGGCAACCATTTTGTAGTTTTTTATAAATTAAACCGTTTCGCATTTCATACGAACTGTGTTCAGACCTTTCTAACATTGACTTTAATCTTAAAATTTCATCATCTTGGTTCTGACATATTACTAAGTTATCTTCAAATGAGTTAGTTTCCACAACCATAATGTTAGTATTTCTACTTAAAGCATCTACATGTTGCATTCTCGTTGCCGGCCTATGCTCTAGCACATAATCGTAGTTTTCTAACTCTAGAGCCCAACGGGCTATTCTGGGGTTACCTTCTCTTTTGCTAAGTGTCAATGTAAGCGAGTTACAATCTGTCGCGATCTTGAAATGCTTTCCCTGCAAATATACACGAAATCGTTTTAACGAATAAATTATCGCCAAAGTTTCTAACTCAAAGCTATGATATCTAGATTCCACATCGGAATCGGTAGTTCTTTTAGAAAAATAGAAAACTGGATGCCATTTACCATCGCTTTTCCTTTGTAGCAAAATCGATCCGAAACCAATAGAACTTGCGTCACAATGCAGTTCGGTTTCATCATTTGGGCCATAAAGCGCAAGTATTGGGGCCTCTGTTAATTTAGACTTTAGATTTTCAAACGTACTAAGTTCGATGTTCCCAAACATGAACTTTTTGACTTTTCTAACTAGGTCATATAATGGCTTGGCAATAGTAGCAAAATCTTTAATAAACCTACGAAAATAGGAACATAGTCCTAAAAAACTTTGAACCTCGCTGACTTTAGTCGGAACTGGAAAATCCTTTACTGCTTGTATACCCTTATCGTCAGCTTTGATTCCTTTGCCTGTAATCGAATACCCTAGGTACTTAACACTCGTCTGCAGAAATTCGCACTTATCTAATCTCAACTCCAATTTATTGTCAACCAATCGGTCAAATACTTCGTTTAAAATTTTTAGATGCGTATCAAAATCTTTTTGTTGCTACCATAATATCGTCTAAATATATAATAACTTTTTCATCCCTAATCATATCGGCAAATATCCTGTTTATAAACCTTTGAAATGTAGACGGCGCATTTCTGAGGCCAAATGGCATACGAAGAAATTCAAACTGACCAAGCGGTGTCGTGAATGACGTAAACTTCACTGAATCCTCATGCATGTATACATGGAAAAACCCATTCTTTAAGTCGAGTTTCGAAAAAAGGTTTTTCCTACAAGTCTATCTAACAGATCATCAATAAGTGGAATAGGATAACTATCTTTTGAAGTCGCCTTGTTTAATTTTCTAAAATCAACGCACATTCTAAGTTCAGTCTTTTTTACGAGCACGATTGGGGAAACATATTCTGACTCACTCGGCCTAATATATTCTTTGCTTAAGTATTCGTCAATTATTTTTTGCAATTCAGCCTTTTCGCTATAAGAAAGTCGTCTTGGATTACAGCTAAACGGACTTATGTCATTGATTGTGAGTTTCATTTCGCATTTAACCTTTGGTTCATTTGGTCGATTTCTTTCCAGATAAAATTTAGAAAAAATATTTTCAAACATTGTCGTTTCATTGAAACTTAAACTTTTGCCAACAGAATATTTTGAATTTACCACGTCACAATCAATATTTAGCATTTGGTTTTCAAAATTATCTTCTTTGCTCAAGTCATGGCTTAACTTAATACTTTTGGTCATTGACTCTTTACACAGATCATCGTCAAGCTGCAGTACAATTTTAGCTTTACATATTTTCATAAAATCTCTACCTAACAGTATTGGACTTCCCATAGACTCGTTGGAAACAATCAGTAGTCGAACGCAAACATTTTTATTTAATATTTCAACGTAACATAAAATACTTCCAAAGACTTCAAGTTTACTTTTATTTAAACCACATTATGCATGTTCAGGACCGGGTTCCAATTCAATTTCATCTGAAACGAACTCCTTTTTAATTAAGCTACCTGCGCTTCCCGAGTCTATGAGGCATCCTAGGGAAAATACATCATTACCTATGTGAACTTTTACAACTCTTATATTACTGATATTGCTGCGGGCTTCTTCTTATTTTGACTGCAATCTGCCACTCGGTGACCCATTTCACCACATCCAAAGCAAGCACCAGTTGCTCTTATTGGTTTGTTACAGTCGGCTGCTAGGTGACCCAGACAGTTACAGTTGAAGCACCTGAATGTGGGCTTCTTCTTTGCGGAAACATTTGGCAGAGATACAGGTTTTTCCCGCTGCAGCACTATGTTGACAAATGCTGCCAACACGTCATCCTTAGACCCAAAACGTTGCATACAAGCCATCTCTCGCAAGTGACGGTCTGGTATCCCGTCAACAATATACTCGACCATCTCGTCCTCCGGCAAACGCAAGCCGCCAGCCAAGCCAACTTTGTCGTTAAAGTAATTCAGGAACGGTTCGCCGACGCACCACTTGCGTGCCTCAAACTCTCGTCGAATTATTACATTGGTCTTCTTTGATCCAAAAACTTTTCCCATGGCATCGAATATGGTTTTCACAGGCTGACACAAACACTCAGGGTTTGAGTGTATCCAATCCAAAGCTTTGCCCTTTAGTTTACCGAAGACAAGCAAACGTAAATTATTTTCGTTCAAGTTGAATGATCTTTCCAAATGAAGCACGGAAGATATCCAACTATAAACATTTCCATTACCGTCAAAATCGAGTACAAAATCTTTCACATCTTTGGCCAAGACCTGGTCACCTGTCTTCGTCGCCAGACAGCTGCTTGAGTGGCCAGACTCAGGGTTGCCAGCAAGGCGCAAAAACTCGTTCTCTCTACGAACCAGTTCGATTTCTTTGCAAAGTAGTTCCAGCTTTTTTTCCAAAGTGTACTTTACTATGTTTTCTTCTTTTTGGCACTCTTCATTCGACTTCTCATTTGTTCCGCTGCGCTCTCCGTTGTTACTCTTTTCATTTGACTTCTCATTTGTTGCGTTGCGCTCTCCGTTGTTACTCTTTTCATTTGACTTCTCATTTGTTGCGTTGCGCTCTCCGTTGTTGCTCTTTTCATTTGACTTCTCATTTGTTGCTTTTGATATTTCTTGAGGTTTATTCAGAATGCTCTCGTTTTCTGTCTGCGTCTCGCTTTCCGCATCGTTTTGATCATTTTCTGCTTCGTTCTGTCCATTTTCTGCTTCGTTCTGTTCGTTTGCCGTTACTTCTTGCTGCTGTTGACCTTGGAACAAGCCTGCCTCGAAATTTTGCATCTGACCGTCGCCATCGTCCGATGAATACAAAATGCTCTTTTAGGTGCTCCAAGCAATCTTTTTCAGGGGGATCCGCGCGTTTACTTAGGCCTCCGTTAGGAGCAGCTCCATCTTTTGGATGTTGCCCTCTCGCTACAGGGCTAAGTTGGTTTAAACGTTCGGCTAGCACATTTTTAGTGCCAGTATCTGGTAAACCTAGGTTTTTGCACCATATTTGTAACTGGGACTTCGAAAAATCGTCAGGATTTATTGAATCCATTATTGTTTTTTAATATATATTTTTTCTTTGCTAAATTATAGCTATTTCACTGTTTTTTCACTGGGTTAACTATGACCACTTCTGAAATTATAGCGAGTAAAACACGTCTATCTCTGGTGAGCTCTCCATAAAAACTGAGCCGCTCTCATTCTTTTTATTTGAACCTCTCTGTTCTTTTCTTTAAAAGTGAGACAGCACGCTTCTCGTACTGTACCACTGCATAAAACTTAAAACTAATTTGTAACAAAGAAAAGAGTAAGATATACTTAATTCTAAACATATTGCACTGGGGGGAAAGAGTAAGAGATACTTAATATTAATACATATTGCTACAGTATTAATATTCCATATGGAATCCGTTGTGCAGGCATCTTCTGCTACATAATCACTAATGTTTGGAACGAGCTCCGCAACTTATTTAGCCATGATTGTTTTGAAACAATTAGCTTTGGATGAATGCGAGAAGTATCCACTGGCGGTGGATGCTATAAATCATCAAATGTGTGTAGATGACATACTGTCTGGTGGCGACAGTATTGCAGAAACGGAGGATGTCAAGAACCAAGTGATTGGAATGCTTCGTAGTGGTACATTCGAACTAGAGAAGTGGGCGAGTAATTGCCCAAAGCTATAAGACAACATACCAGCTGAGCATCGAGAATCAAGCGGATTGTTACACATAGTAGGTAATGATACTATTCGCACGTTAGGTCTATACTGGAGTCCCAAAGAAGATGAGTTCCGTTTTGCTTTGCATGTCGTTCTACCAATAAGCTCACCTACAAAGAGGACAATACTATCAGCAATTGCACGACTGTTTGATCCCATGATCAATAAAAGAATTGTCAATATTATGCACAACAGTTTTGGAGAAGATGGAACTCCGAATATTTATCACGATTACAAAGGAGACCAAAATGGCTGCAGACCAAGGAAAATCTAACAGTTGGATGCATAGTGCTCATCTGGGAAGAGCGATTCCCTTCTTGTCAATGGCCTCTAGGTCGGATTATGGAGACACATGCAGGACCCGATGGATTAGTGAGAGTGGTGACTTTGAAGACAGTCAAGGGACTCATGAAACGACCGGTAGCCAAACTCTGTCCATTGCCTATACAGGAGAATTGGATGGAGAATGACACCAACCCTACACCTAAGTGTTAAATTGTTACTTATTCGTTTCAGTTTTTTTTTTCGCAGGAGTCTTCCGGACGTGAATTCGATGATGAAGATCGTCATCACCAAAGGGGGGGAGAATGTTTGGGCTGCAACTGAAGCAAGACTCTCTTTGGCGAAAAGAGAAAACGAAGAGAGAGAGAGAGACCAAGAACAGAGCAAGTTACTTTGACGAAACAAACTTGGAGATCCGTTACTTCAATTCTTTTCTTTCTTATTTCTTGTGTGGAAATTTCCAGAACTTTGAATTTTGTAAAAGACAGCGGGGTTTGCTATACTTGAATCTTACTCGTGCCTGCCGACAATTGTACTATAGTTTAGAAAAGAAAATAAAGCAACTGGATTAAAGTCACCGTGGTCATCTCATTTCTTCCAAATCGCAAGTGCCTCAAAGCCGCCTCGGTGGAAATCATCCGAAGGCCGCATCATATAAAGCGAGCAGTTTGGGGCTTCGCGAGGGCGCAGTCGTTAGCCAGCACTTTCCCTTCCCTTTTTCTCCCTTTAGTTGGCCTCCACTTCGTTCCATAATACTCTTCAAGAATTATACCCCAGCCAGAGCTTCCTTGCAAAAGAAAATAGACTATCTGAATGGCGTTGCCGTTTAGTTCATGGTGTACATTACAGGAAACATTTTATAGTCGATCAATGAATATGTTTTACTCAAGAGAGAGATGCTCACCTCTGGGGCTGGTACCACCTTTAGGGTAAAGAGCATCTGGATATAGAAGTCATATAGCTTTCTTTTTCGAATATCATCTTTACTGCCTTGGACCACTCAACATGTACTTATTGTTTTAACATATCGGCACTGCAATGGGAAAATTGCCACGAAGAATCTTTTCGAATAATTTTGACATTATTTTCCGAAACTAATACTACTGGAGAAGCGTACTCGAAAGTATTGGGTTTTTTTTATACCCTTGCAAAAAGGGTATATTAATTTTGGTCAGAAGTGTGCAACGCATAGAACGAAGCATCTCCGACCATACAAAGTATATATATTCTTGATCAGCACGACGAGACGAATTCAAATAGCCATGTCCGTCCGTCCGTCCGTCCGTCCGTCCGTCCGTCCGTCTGGATCAACGCAAACTCCTCCTAGATCGTAAGAGCTACAGAGCTGAAATTTTGCACGTAGGCTTGTATATACTGCAGGGGTTGTCTATCTCGGATTCAGCCGGATCGGACCACTATATCATATAGCTCCCATACAAACCCCAAAGTCACGAACAGTGACTTTTCTCAATAACTTTGTTATTTTCTATGTTATTATCGTGAAACTTAATATTAGAGAGTTTATTACGCTTATCAACGACTGTGATCAAGATCCGATGACTATATCATATAGCTCCCATAGGAACGATCGGTCGAAAACAGTGACTTTTGTAAATAACTTCGTTATTTTTAACGCGATTGCTTTCTAATTAAACATGTGTTAGTTTAATATATCTGTCAATGACTGTGCCAAATTTGATCAAGATCGGGTGACTTAATTAAACAAACGCGATTGCTTTCAAATTGAACATTTGTTAGTTTAGTATATCTGTTAATGACTGTGCCAAGTTTGATCAAGATCGGGTGACTATATCATATAGCTCCCATAGGAACGATCGGGCGAAAACAGTGACTTTTGTAAATAACTTCGTTACTTTTAACGTGATTGTTTTCAAATTAAACATTTCTTAATTTAATATATCTGTTAATGACTGTGTCGAATTTGATAAAGATCGGGTGACTTTATCATATAGCTCCCATAGGAACGATCGATGGAAAACAGTGACTTTGATCAATATCTTCGTTATTTCCTATGATTGTAGGCCATTCTTTATTCAGATAAAGGCTAATAGGTAAGGAAAGAGTTACCAAAAAAGTTGCAAGGGTATACAAACTTTGACGCGGTCGAAGTTAGCCCCGGCCCTCTGTTTTTTTTCTGCTAGCCGTTCTTGATACACAGGTATTTCATCGCTCAATATATGTAATTTTCACGGACTTAACCTCAATGTGCTATTAAAATTACCCGAACCCCTATTGAGAACGATATTGAGAACGGCTTAGACTTAGGCCATATATTTTAATACCATTGCGAAAAGGGTATATTAATTCTGGTCAGAAATTTGCAACGCATAGAACGAAGCATCTCCGACCAACAAAGTATATATATTCTTGATCAGCACGACGAGACGAGTTCAAATAGCCATGTCCGTCCGTCTGGATCAAAGCAAACTCCTCCTAGTTGAGCTACAGAGCTGAAATTTTCCACGTAGGCTTCTATATACTGCAGGGGTTTTATATCTCGGATTCAGCCGGATCGGACCACTATATCATACAGCTCCCAAAGTCACGAACAGTGACTTTTCTCAATAACTTCGTTATTTTCTGCGCTAGTATCGTGAAACTTAATATTAGAAAGATTATTACGCCTATAAACTACTGTGCCAAAAGATCGGGTGACTATATCATATAGCTCCCATAGGAACGATCGGTGGAAAACAGTGACTATAATCAATATCTTCGTTATTTCCTATGATTGTAGGCCATTCTTTCACAAACATTAGCCATTGATGGCTAATAGGTAAGGAAAGAGTTACCAAAAAAGTTGCAAGGGTATACAAACTTTGACGCGGTCGAAGTTAGCCCCGGCCCTCTGTTTTGTTTTTAACGTTGAATTTATATTTGTTGAATCTACTCTTAAATTAGATCCTAACAACAAGTTTGAGATATTTTTCTTAATCTAAAACTTAAGATAAATCCTGGGGATATTGCTGGCGGCCTTAATCATTTATTATTGGGTTGGTCTGTCATTTCTTTTAAGCCGAGTTCTATTATTAGTTCGCGTAAGGGAATTGGAAAGAACATTAGGGTGTGCATCCAGTTTTGCAGAATACTTTAGTTGTTGACTACATCGGCTTGAGAAACTGTTATGCTGCTTAGCATCAGAGCCGAACTAATGTGAAGGGATTGTGTTCTCCGATGCCAGATATGAGTTTAGTCGGATCTGCAGGACTTTTTCAAAAAGCTTCGAAAAACATGGCAGCAAACTAATTGGCCTTTAGGATGATGGCTGGGTTTTGTCCCTTCCCACTTTAGGAATCATGATGATAGTGGACCTTTTCCATGCTCTTGGGGAATAGCCAGTTCTTATTATAGCGTTGAACAGTTTGCAAATGTATTGTATAGCGATGATAGAGAGTTCATAGAGATCATTTTCGGTGTAATTAGGCCATGGCTAGGGACTTTGTTCGGCTTTAAGTGATTTTTAATAACTGCAGAGATCTCATCCAATTGGAGGTCCGAGTACTCACTATCCGTTAATGTGCTCGAAGGGGGGAAGTACAAATGAGTTTGATGTTGTATTTGGCTGGAAAGCTATTTTAAGATGTCTGCGGGCCCATCCACCGGTTGGAAACTGTCTCTGTAGGAGCCCAACTGGTGGGCTTTCCACAGAGGATGTTTAGTGCTGGTTGGACTGAGCTTTTGAGTCCAGCTTTCCTCTTGTCTTAACTCCTTGGATAGTTTGCGATCGGCATGCCTTAGGTGAAGTTTTGCTGCTGGTGATCGAGTAATCTGCCACTCTCTTCTTAACTGTCGTTTTTCCGTTACTAATTGTTCTATCCGCCGGTTCGTAGGCCTGTCAATAGTTTAGTGTAAGTAGGGCCAAACACTCTTGCTGCAGCTTCCATCATCAACTCAAGTGCAGAGACGCACATGTCAATGTCCTCTGCAGCATCCAGTTTCGGCGAACAGTCAATGTGGGCACTTTATCTACAGCGCCGGCTTGATCGTCTTGCTGATCGGCAAGAATTTTAAACGATCCTCGCGTAGGAGTGCTATTCGTTCATTTGGTTTGGTTATTTTCGACGTATTGCCACTTTTTTTCATTTGCGGGCTTAACTTTCGCTTAGTTATTTTAATATATCTATCCATTCCAGTTTGGACAGAAGGCGTTGGGTTTATTCTTGTGGCTGACTCTGCGCGACTTGCCGTTAAAGGCTTGAGGCAGGTCAATACTTCGGCAGACGTTGCAGTAGTTGCTATTAACCAGCTGACGGTTCTGGTCGTTGCAATCGGTGACCCAGATATCGATATTGATGGAGAAGCACACTGCTCTCTCCGCGGTAAAATGCTGTTGTTTCCTGAGTGGCTTGCACTTTCGGTGTTATTGATTACGGTAGCATTCAGTGGGGACGGCGACACCACCGAAAAGTAAGCGTTGTTGCGTTGGACCGAGAGTCGACGCTCACTTTGTTGTTGTACAATTAGTTCTTGTAGCTGTTGCTGGTAGGGATCGAGAGAGCTTGGGCCCGAATTGGTGGACATGGCTTTTCCAAAAATTACGCACTTTGTTGTTGCAACTTAGTATTTATTGCTATTAGAACAAACTAATAGCAATATGATTGTAAATAGGCGTCTTTGAGGCGACTATATACATTCTTATATTCTTGGACCTGCAGACCAAATTCAGGCTGATGCTTGACAGTTGCTACAGTTAGTAATGTGGAAAGGAATTCAAGGTATTTGGAGGCCGTAAGCTCATCTGATTGCAAGGTGCTTTATTCAGGCACCTTCGCCTGTAATCCGGAACTGATGCTGACGATATATGATCCTCGTCACGGATGTCAACGACTGCCGCCTCTTCCAAAAGAAGAACCCGATGTCACCACTGTTCTTAATTTGGTCATTACATGAGCCGTTGCCCGAAACCAATACGACCATTTTACTCCTGCTTTAAGTACGGCACTGAATAGAGGACGTTTTTTTTTTAGGACGTCCGAGCTGTAAGACACAATATCTAGTCAATTAACTTTCTGTATACTAACAGTTTTAGAATATCAAATAATTTTTAACATTTTTGTAGATCATACAAAATGTTGAAAGCAACAACATATATATTTTTTAAGCTACTTACTTAGGACTTGGCTTATAAATTAAAAATCAAAATTTCTTGAATGTGGCGTCTGGTGTCCACATCGCCTGCAGAAGACTGACGCATGAATTTATTAACATTTTTATTTGATTTAAGAGCAATTTCCACAGCCCACAGGGATGTGGCGTAATCCTGTCTCTCGTATGGCTGTGAGAGGCCTGCCCATCAAGAAATGTGCTGGCGACAAATAATTGACATCTGTGTCCGAGTTGTAGCACAAGGGTCGTGAGTTGACCACTGCTTTGACTTGTACAATCGAAGTTTTCTTTTAGACCAACACTAGGAGACAATGTATCAAGACCAGGTTGCCAGTAGAGTCCAAGATTCTTCACTGGAGATGATTGTGTAGAATCAGTTCCTTCTGTTGGTATGCGAGGTGTGTTTGATACCCATTTTCCAAGCTCTATATTAGCACAGGACATAACTTGAATAAGTTCCTTTCGATTTTGTGTCAGTTCCTCCTCACTGGTTGACCCAGTGAGCACATCGTCGACATAAAAATCCTCTTGTAAGATTTTTGCAGCATTCTGGAGTTCCTGCTGATGATCAGTAGCCAGTTGCTCTAATACCCTAACAGCCAGGAATGGTGCACAAGAGGTGCCATAAGTGACGGTGCATAGTTGATAGTGTTTGATTGGATCCGATGGTCTTTCTCTCCAGACAATTCTCTAAGAAGTCGCGGTATCTGCCAAGCAGACAACAAATAGATCGCGTTGAATGCTAGGCCCTGTAAAGTGATTATCGTTTACTGATTTGCCTTTGGTGTCAAAAATGATCCGTCTAAAACTACTCTCAGTTTCCGACCCAAAACCGGGTGATGTGGTAAATAAAACCGTTGTCCACTATTGACTTCATCAAATGGCAGTTCGCGCATATGCCCCCAAATCGAAGTATTCCCTCATAAAGTTGACATATTTTGCTCTTAGATTTGCATCTTGATCGATTGGAAAACGACCAAGAGCTCCTTGTAGAGTATCCCCAAATTTAGGATTAGTGACCTTGAATGGAAGTTCCACGATGTACTTCCCCTTTTCATCTCGAGTGTGCGTAGCGAAAAAGTGTTTCTCCACTTGTTCATCATCAGGTTCCAATTTGGTTGTGGAACTGATGTCCTCTAGCTCGCAAAACCTCTGGAGCGAAGCCTTAATTTCAATGTATGATGTCAAAGTGAAAGCGTTGTTAGCTTGGGGCATCGTTATAAACTGATGACCCATCCGAAAATCGATGATATTGCAATGAGTTTGCCCGTATTGTCATACAAATATTCTTATTCGGCGAGTTCAAGATCGCTAAAGACATCAAGGTTCGATGCGTCAATGTTCTGCCTTTCTAGTGTTGATTTAATTTTGCCAAGAACATGAGCCAAACAGTTATGTTATTGTTTGAATACTTTGACTTGATCTGAAGCGTGCTGCTTCCCCTTGTACTGTCAGCCAGAACCGAAGAGATTCCTGTGACCAAAATGGATGATGCCGACCGTGGCAATCCAAGTGCTTGTATGCATTGTTCTTATACATATGAAAGTTCCGACCCAGTATCTAGTTAGATCCGACATGTAATGTAGTCTCCATTTACCTTTTGAACATAAACCGTTGCAGTAGGCAATATGCTTCGATTTAAACCTTTGTGAACAAACCGTTGCTGGTGCACTCCCATTATGAGCCACTAGACTTGTTGTAGACAAATCGTGATGAGAAGCGTTTGGACTCCGCTGATTCTCCCTTTTACCTTGTTGCAAGTTCTTAAAGCCATTGAGTTACCGGATCATGGACCAGAGAATGGTGTTACCTTTACAATATTTGCATGAGAATGATGATGGACAGTTTTTGACCATATGCCCTGAATTCAGGCAATTATAACAAAGCCTTTTTCCTGATGAACATACGACGTTCTGCACATGTTAAATCTATTAATTGTTGACAGCCGTACAACTTATGATCCGTCGCCTGACATTTGGTGCAGCTGGCAGCTTGAACAGCAACCATACAGTATGTGACCCTTTTTGTATGTGTGATTTTCGCCGGCGTTTTGCCTCCAGACGCAATCTCCCGTTTGCTGAGCTTTAATTCCTCACAACGATCATCTAAGAACTTGAAGAATTTCTCCCGTGTGTCACCGTCAACCTTTTCCAATACCAGATATTGTATTCAGCAGTCCCGTCCTGTTTGATTGATCGCATCCAGACCACGAACAATCTCATTTGTACCATCTGATACCTTGCTTATGTATCCATATACATCAATTTTGTTTGTCGTTGGTAGACCCATAAATTGTTCCAAAAACGAGTTTGGCATGGCCTATTGTACCTCTTCAAGCGTTCCCAAGCAGTGTTGTAAGACGTGTCAGTTATCGCCAGGTGCCGCACCAAGTTGGCAGCATCATCGACAAGCAGTGTTTTCAAGTGTTGAAATTTTTGAGTGTTGGTTAACTCCCTTTTGTTGTGTATCGTGCTCTCATAGATATCCTGAAAAGCTGGCCACTCTGTGTATAGTCCAGCGAACCGTTTTATTTGAATCTTCGGCAATTCGCCGCCATCGCGTTGTTTCCCGAAGTTGAACCCGAAGCAGTACTTAAAGTACTTCTCTTCGCAGGTCACGTGATCGACCTCTGGCCGTCCACATCTTTCAGTAGGGCTATTGAATCCCCTTTTCTATTAAATTCCTTCCACACGGACTGGAGTTGATCCATCCGAGCGGCTTCCTCAGTATTTGATGTAGTTTGGGTTCTTTCCGACCAATCCAAAATTCTTGTGATGCTTAAATCGGCTCCGTCGACCCACCAATGCCTTTAGTTCTTCCATTGAAAATAACTATTCTAGAGTAAAAATCCAACAAACTTTCCAATAGATCCAAAGAAATTCGAACGAAAAGCACCTTATTCGAACGAAAACCGATTCCCTTATCCGGATTGAAGGACCAAATATGATTTGGTCTAACAGTGGACTGTACCTTTAAATTAATTGGATATTTTTACCCTGTGATTCTTTGCTACTGAATCAGTTGAGTGCCAATTTATTACTGAACGAAAAGAGAAAATAGCGCCGACGCAGCAGCGCACAGATATGTGTGTGTGTACAATGCTTCTATATGTGTCGATTCTTATAAATACATGTGACCTATCGATAAATGCAATCCCTTTATGAACACTCTGTAACGCCTACTTTTTGGCCTGATTGATGGTTATCACTCACTGGAGCCACTGCAAGGACGACAGATTAAATGCTGAAGGTGTGTCATAACTTTTTGTCCTTCGCGCTCTCTGTATGTGTGTGTGTGTTGTACTTTCTCTTTTATGTACATATTGTTTCTTTTGTTGTATAAAAATAGCCAGAGCATTTGCGGCACTTGACATAAATGACCCTGACCAGGGAAAAACCCCTTCGACTGTATATAAAAATCCTAAAAAATGCAAAAATTTCTGTCATGTCATTGAACCATCATAAAAAACAGCCATTGGTCATGTTTGAAAGCAAATAAGGCCAATTAACAAATGAAAAGAAAATATTTCTGTTTAAAAACAACATTTTAGCCATTTCAACCACATGAAAGCTGGAAAGTTGGTCAATAGGCATAAACTTTAAGCTAATGTGGACAACTGCATATAACTTTAAAATTAAGGCACAGAATTATTCTATCAATCTTTTAGCAATTCTTTTTTTCACTCACCGAATTCTCGTAAAATTGTAGGCCATAAATGTTTCCCAATGGCTATCAAAAAGATAAAAAAGCGAGTTGGCTAAGAGTAAAAGTCACTAACAAGATTTATTTTAAAATTAGAATCTACTATTAATATTAAAGATTTTGGAATGACCGGGCTAAACTATTGTAAAAAATTTGGGGGGGCCTTTTTGTTCAAACGCACCTGTAAAAAAAACGTCGAAAGCTGGCATGACAATAATTATGTGTCATCATCTAAATACAATAACCAACAAATAACTGAAAAAATTTCTTCCTTAAATTTTCTTGAGAGCCGAGAAAATCAAATTCAAAGTCAAAAAAAACAAAAAGTGGCTTACCCGCTGACCAACACTGCATGTGTCGATTATTATAAATACATGTGACCTATCGATAAACGCAATCCGTTTATGAACAGATTCATATGACAATTATTGCTTAAAACCAAACAAAATATCCATCCACTCTGTCGAGAACGCTTTAGATTGTTACAACGCACACAATTTCCGACCCCCGAAAAACGTAGCTCATTAAAATAGGTATTCTTAAGAACAATTGGCGACTCCTAGATTCTTAGATTTCACATATGTATATACACAACACTTTTAAAATAAAAATCAGTTCATATTTTGAAATTAATAATCTACCAGTCACCGTCATTTGTAGCGACCTTCAAAGTTGAAACTAAGCAAGCATTCCGGATAACTTCGAATACTTTATCTTTATCTCAACAGAACTTTGATGTTACACTGGTCCGCTAGACACATTAAACATTGATACGGTAGTGTCACCAGTGCGACTTTCTCCACGCCGAGTTCCATATGCTCTCAAGCGACTAGTACAACTGGTGCCAGTTTAATCTATTAAACCTTACCACTAATAATTGTGACTCTCTTCACTTATTTTCTAAGCGATGTTCCTTTAGAACCTCTAAATAATATGAATGATTTGAGCTTACTTATGGACCATAAGTTAAATTTTAACACCCACCCATTTCCACAACGGTCGCAAAGGCCATGATTGTTCTTGGTTTTATCATAAAATGGTCAAAAGAATTTGACGATATTTATAAAACTAAAGTTCTTTTTATTTTTGCGCATCTTGCATTTGGTCACCTCAATATGAACCGCAGCAGACTAGACTTGAATCCGTTCAAAAGCAGTTTTTGCTATTTGCTCTTAGCTGCTTAAGCTGGAATCGAAATACCAATTTGCCTTCGTACTCTAGTAGAATTTCTTTTGATTAACCTTCCTTCCTTATACTTGGTGCTATTTGTATGCACAGCTGATATTGACTCGTCTGAGTTATTGGCCACACGTTGTAACGTTTATGTAACGTTGCGTCTGTGAGTTAAAGATATTCTAATTTCTTCATCAATGTTTCTTTTGGTCCGATCCTGACAACACGCATACTTCACTGCTCCGGGCTATAAGTAGCTTAAATATCAAGTCTCATCCCGCTAGGCTAAAAAGAAACAAAAAATTACCGGCGCTTTTTTTTTCCGGTTTTGTAAATTTTATTTTACAAATTTCTTTGTATTTTTGTTCTGTTTCTCTGTCTTAAGTATTTTAAAAAATCCTTAAACTGAAGCTGTCCGTCCGCCTAGAAACGAATGTGATGGCGATATTGGGAGGAGTGTGCGCTGTTCGTTCTGAACAAAGCGCTCCTTCTTGGCGGATGTCAGCCTCACCAGACTTCTTTTCCTTCTTGGCCTTCAGACGGCGGAACTAGACATCGTTAATGTGCTCGGGCACTTTGAATTGGCCAAGATCCACACGCGACGATGTGCCGATGACAAAGCGCTGAGACACGCGACGAAGTAGGCACGAGTTCAGGGCGAAGGCTTCGGTGACCAGCAAAAGACCAGAGGTAAGGGTCTTCAGCAGCACAACACGCTTGCCCTGATGGCGGCCAGTTAACAAGATGGGTATTGTGCCTGGTTTCAGCTTACGGCGCGTGGTGCGCTTATGCTCGCTGAAGTTAGCCTTGCTGGGACGGCTCTTCACGAAAGTCTTGGTTGGGTAGTTGGCCTTGGATTTACGCAGATATACAGTGCGCACCACCGTTCTTGGGGCCACAATTCTTGGAGTTTTTGTGTACCCATTCATTATAACGGTCGAAAAATTCTTAACTACTCTGGCGGTACCATATAGACGGAGTAGACAGCCTCTTATACCTTTAACCCTTAGACGTTGTTGACGAATAACCCAGTATTGGCATGTCCAGACTTCACAAAAATGTTTTCGCTACAGACCTACACAAGCAACATGGGACTAGAAGCAATCCTGGTAAAAAAAACACAAAAGGATGGGGGCTACATCCGGATATCACTTTAAGGCGGTGCTCAATCACATGCCGTTGAAGTTGCTAAACAGCATAGAATTGTCACTGGAGCTACAGCAGTATGATTCCGAAATAGCATATCGAAAGGGCAAACTGACGTGTGTAAGTGGAAGTGTGTAAAAGAATTGTAGACAATGGTGCTAGGCTACGACAAGCGAACAAAGAGTGCGCATGGATCCAGGATATATTGTGAAAAATAAAACAAACACAGAAATATCCGGATTACATAGTAGAAAATAGCCAGTTATAGAGGAACATTAGATCAAACATTGATCGAAACACGAAAATTCGATGCTATTAGTAATCGTTGACAGACAAAATAGACATAACTGATACCTATGCGCAAGGCAACTGCAGGGAATTTAATTAAGGCCTTTCGGGAAAGGATTCTATCTAGATTCGGAGCTCCTAAAGTGGTGATAACGGACAATGGAGTTCAATTCACTAGCAGAATATTCAAGTAAATGCTAGAAGAATGGGGATGCCAACACCAGCTAACAGAGCAGTATACACCACATGAAAACCCGAGCGTACGGGCAATTAGGACAGTAAATACGATTATTGCCCAATTTACAGGTGAAAATCGAAATCAACGCAAACAGTCAATACAAGCATACCAGAATCAACTGGATTCACGCCAGCATATGTGGTACAGGGGCGTGAACCCAGAATGCCAGGCGCTATGTATGACAGTGTCACGGCATGCATAGGAAAACAAACATAACACCAGAGGCAAAAAGTAAAGCAAGGGATTCAAGTGAATCCGGCATAACTTGGAGACCGCTGCGCAGGATCAGGCATTACAATCTAAGACGAAGAGAATAGAGACCAGTAATCGGAGCAACCGTATGGGCAAATAAAACACCATCTTTCGAATGCTGCAGAAGGATTTGCTGGATATGATGATTCCGGTCATCGCCGCCGTCCTATGATGAGGGATCTGGATGAGGAACTCATGTGGTGGGAGCTCGACGAGAAGTTCTAGATGATGGAATGGGAGATGGAAGAAGATGAGTAGCGCATCAGAGTACGCGCAATGGGCCCAAGTTGAGGAGTTCGCGGTGCCGCCGGTACAAGCACTGGCCAAGCTGAAATGGAAAGAATAAATGCTGCTCTGACCCATCCGCTGTGCACAGCAGTAGATGTGTTGGTAGTGGCAGCAACAAGTCCACCAGCAAGAAGAGACAGAACGCCAGCTGCTGCAGTGGGAGCGAAGGCAGCAGGAGAAGGAACATCTAAGGCAAACCAGCCAAGAGCGTGACCAGCAACACAGGGAGGAGCAACAGAAAGAGCACCAATAATGCCCATGGGTGTGGCCACGGCCAACAGTAAGACGGCAGATCTCGGCACCCATGGGGACATGTTGGGGAGAGACCAGGACTGGCGCGGCAAATATAAATTTCTTAAGCGTAAGGTTAATTTCTTAGGATATATCATAGAAAATTGCACTATCAAACCGTCAAAAGAGAAGACAACTGTTGTGGAGAATTTTCCATTTCCTCGTTGTGAAAGGAGTCGAACGTTATTTGGGTCTTCATATTTACGTAGGTTTATGAAAGATTTCGCTACGATAGCTAGGCCATTGACAAATTTGTTGAGAGCTGACGTACCTTTTAAAATAGGCGTAGAAGAGATAGCTTCTTTTGAACAGTTAAAAGCGGGATTAAGTAATCCACCGGTTTTGCGTCTTTTTAATCCTTGAAGTGTGATAGAAGTTCATGGTGACGCGAGTATGTATGGCGATTTTACTTCAAAAAGATTCGGAGGATCAACATTACCATCCAGTAGAGTACATGAGCAGACGAACTACCCCGGCTGAGGAAAAATATCACTCATACGAGTTAGAGGTACTGGCTATAATTCAAGCATTGAAGAAGTGGAGAATATACGTGATGGGCATAATGATAAAGATAGTAACCGATTGTAATGCTTTTGCGATGACGACAAAGAAACTTGACGTTCCGCTAAGGGTGGCCCAGTGGGCTATATTCTTGCAAGATTTTAAAGATTAAACGTGTCGACGCATTAAGTAGGGTATATTGCTTAGAAAAGATGAATGGAATGTTAGAAAAGGGAGCGCACGCCGACTATTACGTGCAGTATGGAATATTACATAAAGATCCCGTTAAGGAGCTTATTGTAATACCTGCTAGCATGCATCAAGAGATAATATTGGTTGCTCATCGACAAGGGCACTTGGGAGTCTGTTGAGCAAAGTAGAGGTAGTGGTGAGGTCGTGTATGGAATGTAGCGAGTCTGTAGGAGCGAGTCGAAACAGGGTCAAAGGGAAGCTTTCTTGAATGCTATTGATAAAGGAGATAAGCCTTTGTTAACTTTTCAAGTGGGCCATGAAGGGCTGATGAAGTTAACTAATTAACGATATAACCACATATTGGTAGTAGTCGATGCTTTTTCAAAATACAGGTTCAGAAGAGGTTGTTGAGAGCTTGCAGAAACAGTCTGAGTGGTTCGGAAATTCAAAAAGGGTCGAGATAGCGCTTTTACGTCTCACATTTTTAAAGAGTAGTGCGAGTCGCAGAAGATACAACATTTAGAGCGAGTTAATCGGATTGTTATAGCTTTGTTGACGAAACTGTGTGCCAATGATCCCGGACCTTGTTATAAACACTTAGGTAGGGTACAACAGTTCATAAACTCGTCACCACCTATAATTACGAAGATATCACCCTTAAAAGTATTGACTGGTACTGAGATAAGGACTAGCTACGATTAACAACTAAAAGATACGTTGGAAGAAGAGTTATTGATCGAGTTGCAGAGTAATAAGTCCGAAATATGTGAAAAAAAAGTAATAAGATGCAAGAAAACCGTAAATTGTTCAATAAAAGTCGAAAGTCTGCAAGTGAATATGAGTTTGTCGGGCCGTTCTGATGGGAGCTATTAATATAGGGAGGAAAGCATTAAAAGCCGAGGTGTGGGACTTGGTATCGACCTTGATTAGTGGTCACCGCAAAACCTACCCTTCACGAGGAGGAGATGGCACGTATGCCTGACGAGGTTTATTTAGAACTGAAGTTTTTGTTACGCTGACGTTCACCGCGACGCAGGGTTGCTTGATTACTGCTGCCATGTGGCTAACAGCTAGCCAATTGTTTTGCGAGATAAGTAGTATATCCATAGTCATTGACTATAAAAGGCATCCCAATGGCTAGGCTCTTAGCTCTTCCCGTTCAGCAGAAAATCCAGGACAGACAAACAGGACGTGTTCTGCGACTTCTATGTTCCCCGCACAGTGTGTGCAAAAGGGATCCGTCTAGTTAGCCAGAGTCGTCTTTCTTCTAACTGATGGCGGATCTCTATTTCTAGTCTGAGTGCAGTCCCGGCTGTAGGTGGGAGATGAAATCGGTGGTGCCCATATGGCGGCGCGGTATAGAATGAGGGACCGTACCACCATCGAGATAAGCCATCTGCTGCGTTGCTTGGGGCAGCTGACGCATCGCGACGTTGGCCATAAGCCGAGTATTGCTGCTGTGGCCTTCGCATCTTTATCTGCGGTATACTGCAGGTGGGCTTTGAATGTTAGCGCACAGTCCATCATGACTCCAAGGTATTTAGGTGCAAGCTTCGATGTTATATAGCATCCGGCGACTTCGATGCTGACCGTTTCTACTTTTTTTCCTGCTGCTTATGAGCACGGCCTCAGTTTTGTGTGTGGCTATAGATAGTGATAGCAAAGCCCTATCTAAAGCCCTATGCCAGTGTCCGTTGACATCCAATTGCAAGACAGTGTCAGGGAAATAATGTATTCAGATATGTTTAATCGCTCCAGGGACGCGACAATGGAGTCCCAGTTGGCCGAATTGAAAGCATTACAAACATCCAACGTTGATATAAGGCATTCTTTCTTGCTGTCACCTTTCCAGCGTTGCCTTTTTTTTGTTTTTATTTTTTAGATTCTTCTTTATTGTCTGGACGTTGACGCGTACAATGCGAAGTACGTTCAAGTGGCCCATACGACACCAGGACATAGCCTGTTTCGCACGAGCCCAAGCAGAGCGATGTCCACCTCCCGCCCGACCGACCGTGGGTCGCAGCCGCATATCAGAAAGCACTATCGCGTGGACAAATACAAATAAAACGGACAAACAATTAAAAATATGATTAACTAAAGCTAATTACGAGCTAAAATAGAAGTTTTCACAAGGGAAAGAGAGGCTTCTGATCTGATTACGGGATACAGAAGATTGTAATCAGAACATAGGACTCGAAAAGGTTCATGCAAAGAATTGTTAGAACTACAGTGTTTTAAGGATAGAGGAATAAAATTTCAAGTAGGTCTACGGGGTACAGATAGGTTTAACTGGTTCAATAGCTCAGGAGAGTCTATTTCACCTATTAAAAAGTTTATGAATAAAGATAGCACCAAGCATTACTCTACGATTAATTAAAGAAGGAAGATTGATTAAAAGAAGCCTAATGGAGTATGATGGCAAATTGACATTGCGATCCCAATTTAGACCGCGAAGAGCAAAAAGCAGAAATTGCTTTTGAACAGATTCAATTTTACTTTGGTGCGTCTCATATTGAGGTGACCATATGCAAGATCCGTACTCTAAGATAGGACGGATTAAAGAAGTATACAGAATTTTGGTTGTGTACGGATCGTCAAACTCTTTTGACCATCGTTTCATAAACCCAAGAACATTCATAGCTTTACTAACTGTAGTAGAAATATGAGGATTAAAAGTTAATTTATGGTCCATAAGAACACCTAATTCATTGATAATATCTAACCGCTCTAAGGCAGTGTCGTTAAGATAATAAGTTGCTAAGTATGGAGTGCATCTATAAAAAGACTTTACATTTAGAGCCGTAAAGGTTTAATAGGTTTGTTTCACACCAACTCTGAAGATCATTAAGATCCGATTGAAGCAGGCAAGAAGACGATGTGTCTTTAAAACTGAGGTAAAGCTTGACATCATCCGCGTACATAAGCACCCGAGAATGTGACACTACCAATGGAAGATCATTTATAAAAAGAGTGAATAGCAATGGACCCAAATGACTATCCTGAGGTACTCCAGAGGTCACTTGGATGGTCTTAGAAAATGAAGACTTAAAGAGAACCTTTTGTGTACGCTTAGAAAGATATTGTAGAATCCAATCTAGCAAAAGGCTGGGGATGCCAAGTGCGTTTAAGTTATATAAAAGCAGAGTATGATTAACAGAGTTGTTATATATATACCAAGACCGGGTTCCTTTGATAAAAATAGTATATCCAAGATGAACACGTCAGTGTAATGCATAGTCGTTTTTAGAATGATTCTTTATTCCAAATTATTATTTTGCTTAAGCTAAGTTATGCTGCGACTTATGCGACAGCTACAAAAGAGAGGGACAGTGTCAGTACATACATACATATTGTTGGAGCGCTTGCATCAAAGTGTTTGGTCAGCGTTCACCCGCTGGCCTGGCTCTAGCTCATGTTACGCTTGTGCATATATTGCTTATGTTTTTTTTTTTTTAATTCTATTTATTTAACAAATTAATTACATATAACAGTGAGGCAACATACATACAGTATACGTACAATACATTAAGATACAATACGTACACTACAGTAATATACAAGAAAAATGACAAGAACTGCTGCGGGACGGCCGAAAGGTAATGCTTCACAGCAGTCGAGTTGTTTTTAATGCCGTACCTCCACCCCTGCCCTCCGGCGTTCGGCTAATCGCAGATCGCGCATCGCATTAGCTGCGAAGGAGTTTACCGCATCCCACTTACGTGGACTCGAGATCATCTCCTCTATCAGGTTATCAACTGTGAGGGTGGTACCCACTTCTTGGAATAGCACTTCCCGTTCGCCAGAGAAGCGATTGCATTCAAACATTACGTGCTCTGCATCTTCAATGACGCCTTCCCCGCACGACGGGCAGAAGGGGGATGCGTCGTGTCCGAAACGGTGTAGGTAATACCTAAAACATCCATGCCCACTGATGAATTGCGTAAGATGGAAATTTACGGCACCGTGTTGCCTACCAATCCACGCACGTACATCTGAAATCATTCTGTGGGTCCAACGCCCCTTGGAGGATTGATCCCACCTCTGCTGCCAGGTGGCTATACTTCTCCTTCTAGCGTCAGCCCTCTTCTCCCTCCTAGATGGCCCATCCTCAAGCGAAGATGCTACTAGTCGAGCTTCCTCTATCTGCAGCTCGATAGGAACCATTCCCGCAATAACCAGTGCGGCGTCGTCGGAGATGGTCCTGAAGCCGCAGCATACCCTGAGCGCACTGAGACGATATGCTGCCCGGATACCTCTGGTATAGCTCTCTGTCTTTACTGCATCTGCCCATACCTGTGCCGCGTAGAGAATGATGGATGTTGTAACGCTAGAGAGTAGCAGTCTTCTTTCTTGTCTGGGGCCGCGGGTGTTCAGCATGATTCTCGCTAAAGCCCTCGCTGACTCCAGAGCCTTTGCGTGCACATGCTCCAGATGTTCTCGAAAGCATAGCCGCGTATCCAGCCAAACTCCAAGGTACCGAATAGCCCGCTTCGAGCATATGATAGAGCCCTGTACACTGACCGATGCCGTCTCGACCCGTTTCCTGCTGCTTATTAGGACAAGCTCCGTTTTGTGCGCTGCTAGTTGTAGGCCCACCGAACGCAGCCACTCTGTGATGAGCAAGATCGCCTCGTTTGCCAACGCCTCCGCTTTCGCGACTTCTTTTGCCACTATGACCAGAGCTACATCGTCAGCATATCCAACGGTTTCGCAGCCAGCCGGCAGGTTCAAGCGAAGGATCCCGTCATACATAATGTTCCACAACAGCGGCCCCAAAACGGAGCCTTGGGGTACCCCTGCGGAAACCGAGTATGATGATTGGCCGTTTGTTGTATGTGTATATACAAATGTACATACATATATGATCATGCTTAGCTGTAGATTTATGTGAATATGTTTATGTACATACATCAATGTATATATATAAACATATTCAAGTGCACAATTATATTTTAATGCGTATATGTTTAATTGTTTATACTTGCAACAGAGTGTTACAAGTTGACCTCATTCTACTGAATGATTATTTGTATGAATATACTACAGAGTCAAAGGCCTTGCTGAAGTCAGTCTTGAACCCTTTGATTGAGTGAGATGTAAATTCTAATAGGTTAGTGGTTGTCGTTCTACGTTTTTTAAACCCAAGTTGGATGACGAAATGATTGGTTTGACGGAACTGAGCACGCTAAGAACCGAACTTTCATCAAACACAGGGTCTAAGATGCAATTAGACGATTGCAAGTGATGAGGATAAGGGGGATTTGCTTGATAAATCGAAGAGCAATAAGTTGTTTTAAAAAAATCAGCAAACATGTCGGCAATTGCCTGATCATTGTCAGCTTTTTTGTTTTCGAAAGACAAGTAAGACGGGTGCACCGATGTCTTACGTTTAACATTTACAAAATTTATAAAATTGCTTAGGATAGCGAGATAACCTGAGTTTACATCGCTGAAGATAATCCTTATAGCAATGTGAATTCAGCAGCATAAAATTTGATCGAGCAACTACATATAGGAAAAATCCGATACTTTACCGGATTTTTTAAATCTTTTATAACATATCGATTTTACGTTCTTCAAGTTACATAACTCACGTGAGAACCAAGGAGGTCTATCAGACCATCCTAGAGTCTCACGCGGGACACAAACATCAAAGAACGACTCAAGAGTTTTATAGAAGACAGAAATGGCAGAGTCCATATCCGTGCAACTATACAGATATGTCCAATCATTAGTTAACAACAGTTCTTTAAGTTTAGTAAAGTTTTTCTGGCGAAAACAACGGGTTGGAGGCATCGTGTAATTATGTCGAGACATAACACCAAAAGGAAGGTCAATAGTTATATCCAGAGTTGGATGAAAGTTGTCTTCGGGAATAACTAAGGGATCAGTCCTGGAAATATCGCAGATGGAAGAATCCAACACAAATACCAGATCTAGTGATCTGTTACGAATATTCCGGACAGGATTTATTTGAGTTAGGGACAACTCAAGCAGACCATCTATGAAACAATGTGACAAGTAGGGCAACAGTAATAAAGAATAAAATGAGAGGGTCAAGGCAATCTCAGGTAAATTAAAATCTCCCAGTACAACGAGCAAGTCTTTGTCAGAGAGATATGAATAAATAAGTTGAATAGCTTTCAAATGGTGAGTGTATACTGTGGTGGAATATACGAATAAGTAATATAGGCAGAAAAAGAATTAAACGAAATTTTAACACAAACAAATTCAATCTCCTGATTGCAGGACTGGACAATTTCAGACGAGAACGCCGAGTCAACAGCGATCAAAACGCCACCACCATTACGGATAGTCCGAGGGGAAAATTGAAGCATCGGCAATATCACGCTTCAGCCAAGTCTCAGTAAAAGTCAAAAGCTATACTATCTACATAGACTCTAGACAGTTTAGTCTTTAGTCCCCGTACGTTCTGATAGGCTAGAGTTAGGGACGAAATTAGTTTTTTGACTCGCCGACAGGTGCAGACGAGCCGGAAGAAACGTTATTCACAGAGGCAGGTAGCAAGCTAGTCGGAGGCCGATTCTTCTTTTTTATTGTATACTCTTTTACAACAAGGTGTTCCGGCACAAAATCTTTATGACTTATTTGGCCAAAAAGATCTGGGGAGACACCTATTTTAAAGGACGAAATGTCCCGAGTATATGATAACAGAACTTTTCCACAGCAATGTTTGGTGCTTGAACTTTGCCCTGGATGTAGGCTATGACTTCTTCAGAAGTAGTATTGGGATCAAGCCTCGAAATAAAAATTTGCTTTTTGGCTGGAACTACAACAAGGGAACTAGGAATACTAGGCACAGCAGTAGCGGCTACAGCAGATGCAGCAGCAGCTGAAGCAGCCAGCACTTTACTAGCTCCTCTTGTAACAACTTTATTGGCAATATTCCTGGAAACGGATGTTTGCCCGGATGGTTCGGAAACTACAACCGATATCGTGTTAGTAGGTGGGATACTGTCTCCAGGGGAAATGGGAAGAGACTACACACCTGCCAAAGCCGGACTCCTAAACGATATCAGCTGCTGTACATTTTGTGACATAGGGTCAATGTCGAAAGCCGGAACTGGTAGAGACGAATGTGCCGACGGACTGAGGGACGCGCCCTGAAACCTGGCCCTCTTGCGCGTCGGAGATTCAATCAAAAGTTTAGAACTTCTGAATTGAACCTCCATCGCCAAAAGCTCCTCTTGGAGCTTATGAACGCCAGCTGACAGGGTTTTAAATGCATCCCCAGTCCGAAAGTCTTCACTGGTCTTGCTGGGATTATTGCAATTATATTTGCAACAGACAGTACTTATCGTATTAAAACACACAACAACAAAAACTTGTCACCAGCGCGAAGTTAACGGCCTCGTGCGCGATCAAAAGAGAAAACAAATGAATATTGAGCACCAACACCACACAAACAAAAACAAACTATGAACTGTAAATTGAGAGCTCGGGTGGGAGCAAAAAATAGAACGAAATCAAAAACTAAGCAGCGCAACAACAAAATTATATTTGCGTTTGTTAAAGTTTTGATTATAAATTTATATAAATGTTTGTAAATTTAACGCAAACTTCGCTATGAGTATAGCGATTTATTAAGAATTAGTAAGGCAATGAATTTAAATTGAATATTATAAATTAGCTTCACGAAAGAATGAAAGACAAAAAATTAAGCGAGAGCGCAAAAAAAACACGACCGGCTTCGATGAGTGACAATAATTGAGATTGCCCTTCGATGGCTTTAGCGGCTATCTCTACCAATGGGTGCAACTTCTAACAACTTTTCGACCATTTACGATCCACACTGTTAGGCGCGGTATATCTATCAGAACCAAGTGAAGATCTTCAATATGTTTATAAGGGAAATGCTGAGGCTTTGGAAGCAAAAACGGCAATGGTCCAATGTCTAATGGTATGTCAGCCATGGCAAGACGGCCTCCAACATGGATAAGTCGAATATTTTAAGTACCAATCTGTTCATTTGATATGAATGGATTTAAATTTTGAAGCTCCGGCTTTTAGACTTCGTCCTTCTTGTAAGTCCTTTAGTTCTTTAGCAAACAAATCACTCTGAATGGCATAGCGACATATCTCCGACAACATATCTCCGCCCAGTACATTTTTCGGGCGGAGATATGTCGCATTTTTAACGTCGTTGTAAAACGACATATCAGCCGGTGATCTCCGCCGGTGATCTGCGCGGAGATATGTCATTTCAAAACTTCATATCTCCGCCGTTAGAAAAACGACATATCTCTCCGCGGAGCTATGTCGTTTCAAAACGAGATAAGTCGTTACCCCCTCTGAATGCAAGGGTTTATATGATTAAAAGCCAATTTAAATTCTTCTAATAAAAAGCTTTTTTTAGTATTATTGTATTATTGCGATTAATAGGAACAACTACAAAACGATGAGAGTCTACTAATGATCTGCTCAACTATGCTCTTTTCTTTATAACTAGTGCTACATTTCAATATATGATGTTTTGCAATTCTAACTTTTTGGGCTCGAAATCTGTCTTTCTTTCAGATTTCTGCCAATGTAATGTATCAAATGCTTAGAACTTTGGTCCATGAAACCAAATTGTCTGCATCAAATCGCGAGCTGCACACACAATGAAGAACGACAGTTGAATCTGTCCAAAAATATAATTTGCTGACAAGAGAATTGAATTTGTGTTTGATTTTACTCCATGTGTGGCAGAGTAGAATGGAAGCACAAAGCTCTAAACGAGGTATACTTTGTGATTGGGTGGTCGCACCTTACATATTTTCCGTTGTCTAATACTCTCGGTTTGAGGCATCCGAAAATTCATGGATTATTTTTTGGTGATGTGTTAACAAATCGATTTACGCGAACCATGTCAAGATTAGATAAATCAGCTCATAGTTGTTGCCATCTAGTCTGTAAGATCTCTGGCAACGGGTCGTTCCAGTCCAAGCGGTCGATCTACAAGTCTTGGATCTGGATTTTGTAGCGTACTGTCGCTAATAATCCTAGTAGATCATAGAGCCTAGCCATGATCGATACTATTTTTCGCTTTGTTGGTATTGCAGTTAATGCAATGTCAAATCAAAACAGCCTGTTTAAAATACGACTCAACAATTTGAGACTGACAATTTAATATAGTAGGGTCATTTTTAAGATCGATTCTAGCTCTCAAATTTTCAGTATTAGATTGCACTTGATTTGGTTGTTTTCTAAGAGGTAGAAGCTGCGTTTCATTTGGTGGAGACATTTTGGGCCCTTAACGAAAGAAATGTAGCAAGTAAGAAATGAATTAAACCTGAGCTAAACGAGTTCTAGTTTTAAAAAAACACTCAAATGCATTAAGTTTCACTCAAGACGTTAATAAGTGAGGTTTAATGCCTGTTTAAAATACGACTCAACAATTTAAGACTGACAATTTAATATAGTAGGGTCATTTTTAAGATCGATTCTAGCTCTCAAATTTTCAGTATTAGATTGCAGTTGATTTGGATGTTTTCTAAGAGGTAGAAGCTGCGTTTCATTTGGTGGAGACTTTTTGGGTCCTTAACGAAAGAAATGTAGCAAGTAAGAATTGAATTAAACCTGAGCTAAACGAGTTCTAGTTTTAAAAAAACACTCAAATGCATTAAGTTTCACTCAAGAGCTTAATAAGTGAGGTTTAACATGTAGATCGTTTCTATATATGACAGTTTGAATACTTAAAGTGAAAGCTTTACGATCGCTAGCGTGGAATTTGAGTCAAAACTTGAATGGAAATCGATAATGTAAATTTGACTTAGGTTATGATAGGGCTCCAATGTGAATGTCCCACGATGATATGTCTCGCTAAGGCCAAAGATGCAGAAGTCCGCTGACGACTTCTGGAGTAAGAAAAAATAGGTTAGCCATGTAACAAAACCTTTTAGAACAAGTTAAAATAAAATACAGTGGTAGAAATTCCAATGATCTTAAACAAATAATATAAGAAGTCTTAATATATACAAACCTAAGTTAACGATGACGTCTACTCCAACACCCTGCGTTACCCGCCCATACTACTATTACACTCCTCGGCCCCCCTTTGTTGCAGCAATTCCTCTACTGCTTCGCCCACATTCACCGGCCACTCCCCGGCTCTACTGGTTCATTTTTTCCATTTTATCTTTAATCGCGACTCTTCTGCTAAACTCTTTTCAATCTCTCGATACCCTCAAACTCATTTTATGCTGGAATAATAATATCATCCATGTACAACATCAATATGCCTTGCAAAAATATATCTAGTAAACACAGCTGCTGAATTATTAATGGCGAACGGTACGAAATTGAATTTAAATTGAGTAACGAACGAAGTAAGTTTCTTTGAGTTTTCTTCAACTGGCACATGGAATTAGCCATTACCCAAATCAAGAGTTGTAAACACTCATTTCTTTCTTGTATCCTATGTAATACATCATCAATCACTGCAGTCGGAAAATTCTCTTATATTTTTCTGATTTACCCTTCTATAATCGCAACATAATCTCTTTTCTGCATCTTTCTTTGGTACTAATACAATTGGAGCAAAATACTCAAACTGTGGCGAATTATTCCTTCTGCTAACCACACTTGATCGACTCTTTTCTGATCTTCGTACGATAAGCGTCTTGGTTTCTGATATACCGGTATTTCATCAGTAAGTATAATCTTCATTTCAACTGGACAGTTAGCTGGCTTTACCGGACTACAATTTGAAATGATTTCTAGAACTTTAGACTTCAACTCAATGCTCAAATGGGAAAGCTCTAACCCTGACGAAAAGTTTTCGACTCTCGTAGTCAATATCTGCCCAAACGTGTTTTGTCATTCTTCTATGGGACTTACATCGCGTACTGGGGGTGGATCTTGTGAATTACTATAACGAGTAATAACTTGATTTGATTAACCGATTGATTATTCCCGTAAAACACTAATCCTTGTTTTCCCATTTACGACCTCAAATACGTCATTTCCGATTACACCAACATATAATGTATCTCTATCTCTTACAACATGGAAACACATATAATTGGACTGACTCTTTCTCATTAGAGATTTTCTCATACATTTTTTATGTGTTCTCGTATTTCTAAAGTTCTTGGCTTGATACAACACAGTCTTGTTCATCTTCGAATCTGGTATACCCTCTATTATATACTGTATAACACTTTCTTTATCTAATGGGCTCTTTTTCGCCAAACTCTTCATTCTATTTCGACTATAAGCTTATGCACTTGTTTTGCGGACAACTTCTCCGAAAATTCTCTCTCTAAAGCTGACTTTAGACTAATCCAATCAGTAAGACCGTCTTCGCTAGTGTAAACGCCATTACACTGTGTACTTCTTGTTGATCGTTTACTACTTGTAAGCTTCGCTCTAGTGAGTCCTCGTAAGATTTCGTCCTGTAGCATAATTTAAATACAAACAAATTATATAACAAATATGTATATAATGCTACTCTCTGGATACTCTTTGCTGTCGTTTGTGTGAATGCTGCTCTCTGGATTCTTCTTGTGTCTTTTCGGTCTCAATACCGCACTCTGGATACACTCTGCGTTTTACTACTTCCACTTGCGATGGTTGATGCCGACGTCTGTGTGAATATTTCTCTCTTGGTGTAACGTCTGCCAGATCGCCGTCTCTCTGAATACTCTAAGTTTTGCCACTCACCCTCGCACCCTCTGTACCTCGTTGTTCGCACTATCTGTGCTTCGTTGTTTGCACTCTCTGTGCCCCGTCGTTCACACAGTCTGTACCTCGTTCTTCGCACTCTCTGTGCCTCGCTGCTTCCTTTCTTAGGTCTTTGTCTCGTATTTGCACACTCTTTGTGCCTTGTCGTTTGCACACTCAGTGCCTCGTTGTTTGCACACTCAGTGCCTCGTTGCCTACTCTCTTAGGTCTTTGTCTTCGCACACTCAGTGCCTACTCTCGTTGGTCTTGGTCTTGTTGCTGCCTCGTTCAGCTTCGCACGATCATGTCGTTGTCTCTCTGGTTCGTTGCCGTGTTGCCGTCTCTGCCGCTCTTGTGGCGCCAAAAATTTTCAGTGGACGCCCGGTGCTTTTTCCTTTTTTTTTATTTCGCGTGTCAAGAATCTCTGCTGCTGTCTCACTCTTACTTGTGTGCGACTTATTCCAAGAATTGGTTGAATTTCACAAATTTTCCCATGGATTTCACGTTTTTTGTACAACAATTTGATGACTGATGTATAGTAGTTTGATGATTGATTGATAGTCCTACCGTCTAACGATCCTGGTCGAGCCCCCAAGTTGTGGACTTTCAACTTTGTCCTGGATGAAATTTCCTTACCGAGTCCCCGAGATGAAGAAATTCGATTTCCACACACTAGGTTTAAATTTTGTCAGCTTTATTGTATCTTGTTAGTTTATTAGCTTATCGATATAATTATTACACAACTTTACCGGCTCACTGTCTGACTACTTCTCACCATCGTATATCGTCTTTATCGATATAACGTCGATACCGATTCTCACTCAAAGTCACCTCCACCATACCGCGATCCTACATTTATTTGCTTTTCTTAAAAAGCTTTTCATACAGAACTAATCTCAGACCTCTCTGCTAATAATTTTAGTAGTTTATTGTGACAATGCCACCAATGCTTCAAATAGCAATTCTACTCAGAACTCAATGAGAAAGATTTGGAGAAATTTTTCCGAAATGCGGGCTTTGAATTTAACTTTATTTCACCGCGCGCTCTACATTTTGGAGACTTATGGGAAGCCGCAGTAAAGTCAATGAAGACTCTGCTAATCAAATATTTGACCTCTTCTTGCTTAACGTACGAAAAGTGGAGGCGATATTGAATTCCCGTCCAATATGCATTCACACAATATGCATGATCCCAATGACGGGGAGTCCCTGACGCCAGCCCACTTATTGATCGGATGTTCATTGCGAGCGATGCCTGAACCAATAGTGAATGACTCAAAACTTTCTTATTTATCTCCTTGGCAAAAGGTGACCTATCTCAAGCAACGCTTCTGGGAACTCTGGAAGCGCGACTATATACATCAATTGCAAGAACGCTCTAAGTTGTTGCATCCCGAAAGCAACATAGCAAGGGATGAATTAGTTCTCATCAATGAAGACAATCTTCCACGGCAATGCTGGATTAATGCTGGTCGTGTGGTCGAAGCTCTACTTTGGAAGGGTTAGAGTAGCCGATGTTCGCAACAAGAAAGGAATTATTCGCCGCCCAATCTGCAAACTTGCCCCATTGCCTTTGACAGATGACGTTTATGTAAATTGAAGGAATCCTACTTCATTGTTCAAGGGGGAGTATGTTGGAGGAGACGACATCGTTAACTTAGATTTGTATATATTAACATTTTTTATATTATTTGTTTAAGTTCATTAGAATTTCTACCACTGTATTTAAATTAACATGCTCTAAAAGCTGTTAAATAGCTCATGAAGATCTTGTAACTCATAAAACCAAAATATAACCAGAGGGCCGGGGCTAACGTCGACCGCGTCAAAGTTTTGTATATGGCACAGTCGCTTAAAACTGTAATGAGCTCACTAATACTCAATTTCACACGATAACTCAGTAAATAGCGAAGTTATTGAAAAAAGTCTATTTGAACTCGTCTCGTCGTGCTGATCGAGTATATATGTAGGAAATGAAGTGTCAGGCGGGCATAATCATGGCAATCGTGTAGTACCTACTGAGCGAGACAGAACGACACGCAGCGGCTGTACCTATCTGGTCGACTCACTCATTGAAAAATTAAGCAGAAGCGTCGATCCAAAAGCCCTCGCAATCGTACTCTCGCCTCGATCACATCGCACACCCAAATTTATAGCTAAGGTCATTATAATAATAAAATGTATTCTTAATACAAAGAAACATTGTTAATAAAATAAGACTAAATAAGGAAAACACATCCTTAAATAATATCGAAATAAATAACCAGAACATTCCAATTCTACAAACTGGGGGCTCCAACGAGCTTTCTGGCCCAAGACAATTGGTGAAAATCGTGTGTGTGTGTGTGTAAAGTTCGCAAGTGAACAGAAAATTATTAAAATTGCATGCATTAACGTGTAATACATATACAAAATCAAGGTTGTGGGCGAACGAATTTCAAAAGACGCAACCACTACAAGTTCAAAAAGTAGTGGAAGTTGGTGTGACTGTACGAGAGGCGACGAGTGGACGGTGAGCGGTCGGACGACGCAAGAAGAGCGTCACACAGAATCTTGGCGCCGTTTTGGCAAAAGTAGGCGGCTGAAGTTGAGATCATCTCGAGAAGGGTGGTGACTCGAGAGGAAAAAGAGAGAGCAGACAGCGGACACGAAGTTGATGATAATTAGTGGTCACTGTGGAAGCAGACAAACGGAGAGGGCAAACAGAGGGCATGAAGTTGACAATAACCAGTGTTCACTGTGGAAGCACGAAGTTGAAGCAGACAGATGGAGAGAGCAGACAGTGGGCACGAAGTTGATGACAACTAGTGTTCACTGTGGAAGCAAATAGACGGAGAGAACAGAAAGCGGACAACACAAACCGTTACAAGAAGCAGACGACGCAGACAAGACCAAACGAGAAGGCAGCAGACACGAAGTTGAGATAATTGGTGTGGAAGCAGACAAAGAGAGACCAAGAGAACGAGTGAAAAACAGCCGAGTGATTAGCGACAGCAGAATGAGTGGCAATAGAGAGTGAACCGAACATCTATAAGAAAGCCGAGTGCAAACGCGTCTAATCGCTCACTACGATCTAATAAAAATTCAGAATGACGGGCTAGAACAATTCGAGAAGTCCCGAACACAGATGGGCAAAGGTCATGGGGAGCTAGAAAAATGCGCTTTAAGTGGAGTCAGTTACAGCTTTTTGTGTATCCAAAACAATTGTTAAAGGGAGCTGCATTATCGTTTATACGTAGTAAGAGAGATAGCTTTGAAAAACGAATTAAGGGTAAAAGTTTCATCAGCAGAAGTTCATAGAAGACAAGGCAATCGACAGTTAAAGAAAGGTGAGAATTTGTACGAATTTTTGTTCGTTTTATTCGTTAATGGAAATCGCAAAGCCGATCGATTTGGATGACGAAAGTTTAATCGAGTATTTCGTAGATGGTATTCCAGACATAAGAGCAAATAAGGCACTATTGTATCAGGCGAGAACAGTGGATGCGTTAAAAGTTCAAATAGAGACCTACCTAAAATACTATGATCCTAGAAAGTCGTCAAAGAAAACAACTTTCGAGTCATCTTTTCACAAGCAAGGTAGAAATAGAGAGAAAAATTCGATAAGAAAAGGTGATCGCAAATGTTTTAAGTGTGGTGATCCTTCACACATGATGAGAAACTGTAACATAAAAACGTTTACTTGTTTTAAATGTGGCAAAACAGGCCATCGTTCGTTTGAATGTAAAGATAAAGATACCACCAAAGTTGAAAGCACCAATGTTGTATATGATAAATTAATAAAAGCATCAGGTATATTTACTGAATCGGGTTTGGAGTTGAAAGAAGTAACTTATAAATCGATTAAATTCAACGGTCTTATTGATACAGGAGCAAATTTGAGTCTCATACTGGTCGAAAAATAAGTTTGGCTCTTATCCTCAATTTCATACTATATACGATGTAGCCATGCGGTTATCAAACATAATTATCTTACTCGTTATCTTGAGATTAGGTTACAAAAAACCAAATTTAATCAAATTTACAAAAAATCGAATCATATCAAACTGATGCCGGGAGAGAAAAGGATAAAAATATGGCACCAATGGCACCAACGTCCAACATATTCAAAGGCTCCAAAAACGAATAACCCGAATCAATTAAAAAATTTTTTTTTTTATGGTTTGACTTACAGTTTTAGTCCAGCGGCGAAAGATCTTTCGAAGCGGAGGCTGTTCAAAAATAGATAAGATGATTTAAGGTAGTCAGAAGCCTCTGATTTGGTTTGGGAGCACCCGTTTTCGATTAAGCACATTAACATTAACATTATTCGTATCCTCTCTCTCTCTCTCTCTCTGTGAACAAATAACTCTTATATTGAATGTCTAAGTATTACAAGAACATTGTCTTCGAACATCCCTGGGTCATGCCAATGTGTTGCAACTGCAACTACTACCTGTGTGGTAAGACCTGAATTCCACGGAATCAAGATCTTTTAAGTTTTTTTTTTTTTTTCTTTTGGTTAAGTACTCGCGATAATCATTGGCAGGACCGAGAGGCTCGAATGTATACGCTTGCACCCATCCTGATTATTTTACGGCTGCACTGCACAAAACCACGTGTTCTTTTTCGGAATGAGTCCGGTCAAAAATGGACCGAAAGGTCCTTCGCTTCCTTCGCTCAACGTTTCTTTAATTCATTGAGACTGAGTCCTCTTTCCTCAGTTGAAAAATCGTACTTGGCGGTCTACCACTCAGGGGTAATCTGCTACGTACTTGTGGTGCCAGTCCTTAGTAGGAACAGGTTAATAAGCTACACGTCAAACAATTATATATATATTTACCCTATGGAGAGCGACACCACAGCCACAAAAATTTTGGAATAAATTTATTCCGAATGGAGCGGCGATAGCCAAAACGCCATAAACAAACGATGTTATTGGACGCGGAATTAATTTCTGCGACAAATCACAGGCGCTCCGCGGATATTCTCTCCAATGCACTACCAGAAACTATACCAGAACCAAGTTGGGTGTTTTGTTGGGCAATCCTATGAAGGATGCAATTGAAAGGGTTATATTTTTTTTTTCTTGCTCGATACACGTGGTGGGTGCAGCAAGGATCGCCGTGAAGTTGGCAGCGAGGAGTGTAGCACCTCCGTCTCCTTTGGCAGTTGAGTTAAGAAAGAACGAGGCCACGCGTATTTTTACTCTTTTAATTTTCCTTTCGCCAATATTCTTTAATCTAGGGCTGAGCTTTAAGCCGATATCTCACCGATCGATACTTGACGACTTACGTGAATACGTAAGGTATCGATAACACTATGTACTGATTCGAGTACTAAAAACAAGCTAAATGGGTTGTTTCCACGATTAACCATTTTCGGTTGAGTTTTCAAATTTTGAACGACAAGCGCATGTTACAAAAGAAAGAGGTTCCGTTGCGTGTAGCACGTTGGGCAATGTGCCTACAAGATTTCGATTATCAGATCGAACATCGTTCAGGTTCAAAGATGCGGCATGTGGATGCCTTGAGCCGTTTATCTTGTTTTCTGCTAACTGGCACTATAACCAATAATTTAAGGGAAGCACAGTTGATAGATGATTGGACTAAATTGATTAGGAGCTTAGTTCAGGAGAAGGGATAGAAAGATTTTTACATCGAAAATGAAATATTGTTAAAGGACTCCAATCGAGAACTTATTGTCGTTCCCTCGCAGATGGAAAAGGAAATAATACAGATTGCACAAATACAAGGACATTTTGAACTAGAAAGAGTCAGGATATCGTAGAAAAATCGTATAATATTCCAAAATTAAAAGAAAAGGTAGCCCGTGTTGTTGAGTGTTGCGTGGAATGTCTTATTGTTAATGCCAAAACCGGTTTTCACCGGAAAGGAACTTTAAGGAAGGATATTTGATGCCAATAAGCAAAGGAGATCAACCATTGATGATTTATCACATTGATCACGTTGCCCGATGGAGGTCACAACAAAGCGTTACAATCATATACTTGTTATTGTTGATGGGTTCTCTAAGTTTGTATGGTTGTATCCGACCTGTGGAACAGGAGTCGAGGAAGTACTTAGTTCTCTTGAAAGGCAGGCCATAATTTTTTGTCACCCGATGAGCATAATTTCTGACAGGGGAGCAGCATGCACGGCCAATGCGTTTAAGGAATATTGTAACAGACAGGATATACAGCATTTACTGATAGCAACAGGTGTACCCCGTGGCAACGTCCAAGTAGAAAGGATGAATAAGAAACTGGTACAAGTATGTAGGTCGTGTTAATATTACTGCTCCAAGAAGTACAAGAGTTGCACATTTTAAGATTTTGACAGGAATAGAGATGCGTAGTCCTGATGATCCCGAAATAAGAAAGCTGATAACCGATTCGTTAAAAGAAGAATTAGACTGTGGTCGTGATGAGATTAGAGCGGAGGCTCAAACGAATATCGATGAAGTACAGCAGTAAATAAAAGGACGTTTGACAAAAACAGGAAACGGGAAAGGAAATACAATTTAAACGAGTTAGTGGCGATTAAAGGTACTCAGTATGGGACAGGTCTAAAGTTGAGAGGTTAATACTTAGGACCGAGTATAAAGTCACGAAGGTGGATAGGCACGGTCGATACGACGTTGAGAAAGTTGGGGACGGTGAAGGACCTTGTAAGACCTCAACAGTGGCTGAGTTCATGAAGCCTTGGCTAGGATCATTCGGGTCGAATGACTTGTCAGGACAGCCGATTCTAGGAAATGAAGTGTCAGGCGGGCATAATTATGGCAATCGTGTAGTACCTACTGAGCGAGACAGAACGACACGCAGCGGCTGTACCTATCTGGTCGACTCACTCATTGAAAAATAAGTAGAAGCGTCGATCCAAAAGCACTCGCAATCGTACTATCGCCTCGATCACATCGCACACCCAAATTTATCGCTAAGGCCATTATAATAATAAATAAATATATGTATTTTTAATACAAAGAAACATTGTTAATAAAATAAGACTAAATAAGGAATAACCAGAATATTCCAATTCTACATATATATACTTACCATTGTCGAAGACGCTTCCTTCTATGCGTTGCACACTTCTGACCAAAATTAATATACCCTTTTTGCAAGGGTATAAAAATGACTTATTTCTGAAATTCGAAGAAGAGAAGACCTATTATTTCTTACTTTTGTAGCATCTGCAACTGGGCAGATTAAACACAGGGATCGGCAAGAGGTTTTGGGGAACGAACGAGATAATTTGGAACACAGTGGGGAGGGGAAAATAGGCTTAGAAATAGTAATAATAATAAAAAAAAATATCAAAGAAGTTAAATTCGGCAATGCCGAAGTTTATATACTTATATTTGTTTTCTGCAACTCAATTCATCAATATTCAAACAAAACAATTTTACTAATTTATTTTTACTACAATTTGATCTTCTTCTTCCCTCATTCCCTAAGCGCATCAACGCACGCATAGACATACAGTTTATGTAGCGTTGCGTCTGTGTGTATGCATGTGCTCTGTTGATTTAATAATGACGTAGTAGGCAGCAAGCCGCGCTGCTGGCAGCAGTTGATCCGATTTATATTGACTGTCACTTGTGTTCTTCATTTTGAATTCAACTATTGAAAAGTTATGTAATTTTCTACTTTCTGGAATCCCTATTAACTTCAGTAAAGGGTAAACTTTCTCGAGGGAAATCGGTAAATTTTTTATTTGCTATTTTGCCTGAAGGGGCGGCTAAAATGTTGAAATTACCAAAAATTAAACAATATACAGAAATAAGTGGAGTGTCCTCAATAAAAGCCAAAAAATAAAAATATGTTTTTATGTGAAGAAGCGTAATATATGGAAATAACTTTTTTAGCGTTGAGGCAATTGTTTTGCCAAAGTTAATGAATGCTTTTCCAATTGAGGTAAGGTTTATATAATAATGTTAATAATGTATAAGTTAACATGGACAAGAGGGTATAGCGGAAACAACTGCAATATTGGCAGTGGCCACGCTGGGTAACCTGAGTCTGCCCATGCTTATGGTTCTTGGATTTGACGCGTACATCCACAGTTGCTGGCGATAGGTATCGATGTGTTTAGCAATCCAGTCCAGTCAACTCTAGAGTTATGCCACTATGTTGGTGGATGTATATTATCCGATCTGATTGAAATTTCGGGATCTGATTTTTTATATCCAAAACTATCATATTAGTAAATTTCCGCAAAGCACAGCACGCATACACATACAGTTAATGTAGCGTTGCGTCTGTGTGTGTATGCATGTACTGTAGTGATATACATGTGCACGTGTAGTTGTTAGCTGCCTAATTTTTCTACCTTGCTAACGATAACACAAGCGTATGCTAAGGATAGGGTCGTGCACTTCTAGCGTTGCTCTTGTTTAGCTCGTCGGATGAGGGGGGGTTCTTTCCTCTAGGCATACGCACGGATCATACAGAAAAAATATAAGTGCACTTTCAGAAACTAAAAGTATGTAAAAAGCAAAATATTGGACCAGATCGGGATAGTATTAATTGTGCGGACCACTTCTCTGCAGATTAGCTAAAGGTGTTGTTCGCTAACCCTTTCTGTACCCACCCTACCTTGGCAAACTATTGGGTTTGATTGATTGCCTCTTAGCAGACTCTTAAATGATCTTAGACGATTTGTAACGGCAGCATAGTCATGAATTCAGGTGACGGACTCCTCAAAGAATTAGTTTACGCAAACATGACGAAATTTCAAGTTACGGGTTTAATTCCAAACAAAAGGTTTTCATGACTTAATATTCTAAGAAATTACAAAATATAGATATGCAAAAAAGATATACCAAAATAAATTTAAACACGATAATAATAGCAAATATAGATTCAAAAAAATAAATTTATGGTAATTCAAAAGAGATTTGGGTTATGTGGCCGCGTGTGAAACAAATATTTTTAGTATATAAAAGTGTGTGTTAACTCACGATTTATCCAACGGTGCGATCTCTGGGCCCATCGATGCTGCAGGGATTTGCTGTATAATTTAGTTATTAGAAAAATGAAATGCAACAAAGCCAATCTCAACGCATTACATACCCATTAGGTTTCCTACTAAGGAAGACTGATTTTACTTAACCAAATAGGGACCTAATTTTAATAATATTTAAAGTTTCGATACGTTACTTAAACTAATAATTCATTTAAATTTCTTTTAGTTTAGCCAAAATTTACGTTAATCAAAGAGAAAAAAGAAGTATGAAAAGGTGTTGCCGTGGTGCAAAAAAAAAGTAGTATCCAAACCAAAGGGCTGTTACTCCATACTTTACGTAAAGATGAAACAAGAAAAGGTAGCAGAACTACTACTAAGTATGCATATGCACCAAAAAGAAATCGAAAAGTAGTAGATCTCGCTCAAATTGGGTGTATAATGTTGGTATTAGCCGGCGAGTTACATCATTTCATCACCAGACTATTTTAGCCAGGCCCATGGCGATGATTATTAATGAAATGGAAGGGCTGATGAAGTAAATCCGAGGCTCGCTGGTGTCTTGGTAATAACCAAGCCAAAACTTGCTTGGTCGACGCCACGCGACCGAAATATAAATTTTAACTGAAATATAACTGGGTTTAAATTATATATATAGTTATAAATCCGATTCTTTCATTGAAAAAAAAAAATTTGGATTGGTGAGACTCAAAAACGATCTTTATTGAAACAAAGCGTCTTAAGAACTAACTTATGATTATTCATACAGATATAATTAAAGTTCGGTTAAAAAGCTTTTGATATTAGTATTGGGAGCTTTTTATCTGGTGACAAGGGATCTGGATTTTGATTGGCTTATTGATTTTTGCTAACTAAGCGTTCTCACGCTTGGAAGATTTTTGGGGACATTTGTTTATAGGATTTTTGTTTAGTCTCGCTTGCAGTAAACATCCGCTGTTTTCTAGACTAAAGGGGGATCAAGTTATGTGGGTGATTGGAGTGGGAAATTGAGTGGTGTGAGTGGATGGAGTGGCGGATATATTACTCCCCCCAACACGTAGAAAATAGCCTGTGCTCAGGCGGGAAATACAGGGTATAGAGTTGGATGTGCTTGCTGTGTTGCAAGTGAAATTTCTTTGGATGGGGACAATTCATGTAAAACGGGATTGTCAAAAGCTGAGTCACTTGATTGTACAAAAGTTTCATTCTTAATTTGTGTAATAATTATTTTTTTTGATATTGACTTAAATTTATAGATAAGATATAGGGTTAAACTTATTATTGTAATTATAAATGTTGTGGTAGTTATGATATTAAATATTTTGTTATATGCAGTTTTTTCGGAAATGATTTGTTTAGCTTGGATATAAGAGATTGGTTCTAGTTTTGTTACATTATTGGTTACATAAATATTTTGGGTATAATCTTGTAATGTATTTACTATTGATATTTCATTTAACTGCATAGCACAGTCGTATATTTTTATTATATTATTTCCTTCTATGAATATTTTATTTTGGTTACAATTTTGTTTTAAATTTGTTTTGGGCAAGTTCCAAGTTACGATAATATTTGGTTCTACATAACTAATTGAATTGGTTTTGAACATCTTTGTGTATTTGCATTCTGCTGGTTTTTGTGTAATAATGCCAACTATACACTCATTTATTTCTTGTTTTTTGGTTGATTTTGCATAAATTTTATTATTTTGAATATAGTAAGTTTCTTGAATGTTTTCTGTTAAAGTGTTATTATTTTCATCTGGATAGGATATAATTTTGAATAGCGATGTTTTAGATATTTGTCTAGGTATATGCGAAATTATTAATATTTCATTTGTGTCTGATTTTAACCAAGTAGATGTTTTTATGTTTAAAAGTTTTTCTGTATTTATGTTAAATATTTCTTGATGGTTTAAAAGTTTTGGATTAAATATTCCTAGTCTTGTCAACTGCATTCCTAACTCTATGTCTTCTATGTATTCTGTAAAATGCTCTAAGTTGAACATTAGTATATTTAGTTTTTTGTCTGCATCCTGTTGAATAGTAAGATTATTTAGGAGTTCTATGTTTTTGTTGACTGCTTCAATGATATGATTAAGTTCATTATTTTGGGCGCTATTTGCTGATAGACTATCAATTTTTTCTTCAAGTTCTTCTTTATCGTATTGGTCTAAGGTGCCGAAAAGATATTTATGTGCTGTGCCTATTATGTTAATAAGTCCTCGCTTATTTCTTTTTATTATTTTTATGCCGTTCATTTCGCGATTTAATTTTTCGACTAAATACTGAATGTGGACTATGTTTTTATATGGTTCTGACTGCTCAACCAAGTTGTTGTAAGTGGTTTGTATATTGGTTAAGTTTACAGTTAAATAATGATATTCGAAATTTGAGGGTAAATCCATGGTTCCTGTTTTGAATACAAGATATCCATTAGGTGCCTTTATGGGATTAATTTCAATGCTTTGATTATGCGTCGAGTGTACCATTGATAAGAGTAGAAATAGTAATGTTGGGATCTCTGAAATTAATTAGTATATTTACTTTGATGAGTTTTCTTTTTCTTTTTGAATTTCGATTTGTAGTGTGTTGTTTGTCTACCTCGGTTTGTTTCAATATAATGTTTGTCGTCAACTTGGGTAATTTCCCCTGTTTTCTTAAAGGGTGTTGTCGTTTTCGATCTAACTAAAGGGGCTTGTTTATACTGTGTATTTATATCAAAATCGTTCCTATTTTCATTTAATTTATCAATTTGTTTAGCTTTGTTAGCTTGTGTATTATAAAGAGGTGTGCCTGCGTAAATAAAGATATCTGCTGGTGTTCTGTTTGTCGTTAGATGTTTGGTTTTATGGTTATATGTGTAAAGGATAGTTTCAAATTTGGTTTGCTTGTCTTCTATACTAGACTCTGCATTAATAACTCTTAGCTTTTCGTTTACAGTTCTGTGGAATCTTTCCACGTCTGAAACACCATTTTTGCTCGATGTTATACTTATATTAACGTTTTCTGATTGTAGCCAATTTTGAAGAGCTATGCAAATGAAAGCTGAGTCCTTATCTGCTTTGATTTCTAAGGGTTTACCCATATCGTTAAAGATTTTTGTGATTGCTCTTTTTGTTTCAAGCCAATCTCGACTTTTGACTTCGACTAAAGTCGCGTACTTTGAATAAATATCAATACAGGATAAAAATTGTTGATTGTCGATTAAATAGAAATCCATTACGTATTTTTCTCTAGCGTTAAATATCTCTGGGGTGGTTTCAAAAGATAATTTGGTATTTCGGTTTTCTGATTTTGATAAATTGCAAATATGGCATTCATTAATGAAATTTTGAATTAATTTCTGATAGTCTGGATAATAGTATTTTTCTTTAAACCAGTTTTGAGTTTTAGTGATACCTGGATGAAGTAATGATTTATGGTTTTTAAGAATAATTTCTTTGAATTCTGCATAAGTGGGAATGTCTTTTAATTTGTAAGTGGTTCTCAATGTTTTTGTTTGGCTGTCTGGGTTAATTATTTCAAGATAAGCTTCTTGAAGTATTTGAAAATCTGTGTCGTTTTGAATATAAAGTGCGTTATTTTTTGAGCATAAATATTCCTTAATAATTTCTTTAGCAAACTGATTGGTCATTTCTACATATGATATTTCTATCTTCGTTTTGTGAAAATAGTGAGTAACGTTGACTTTATTTTCGTTGCATTTATTGAATTCTATTTGACGATTGTAATAATTCAGGGGTTTTTCTGAAATGGCTATTAGGTTTTCGTTATCTTCTTGAGCACTATGTACTGTAGCTCTAGAACTACTTATTTCTTCACCTAAAAGATTTTCATCTATTTTTACTCTGGAAAGGGCGTCTGCCACATAATTTTCTTTTCCTGGTAAGTATTTTATTTTATAATCAAATTCGTTCAATTTTATTTTCCATCTCTGTAATTTCATGTTAGGTTCTTTTGATATTGTCCAACCAGACAAGGGGTTTATGATCACTTAGTATTTCAAAATGTCTACCGAAGAGGTATGGCCTAAAATATTTGGTTGCCCATACGATAGATAGTAATTCCTTTTCTATGGCTGAATAATTAAGTTCATGTTGGTTTAGTGTTCTACTACCATAAGAAATAGGTCTATGGTCTTGTGAGAGGAAAGCACCTAAAGCTATATTGCTAGCATCAGCGGTTAGAAAAAATGGTTTTTTAAAATCGGGATATGCAAGTATGGGATCGTTCATAAAGAGGCATTTTAATTTTTCAAAGGATGAAATATAATGTGGGTCGGTTATGTTAATCTTAGCTCCTTTCTTTAATCCAAGGGTTAAAGGCTTTGCAATGTGTGCAAAATTTGGAATGAATTTACGGAAGAATCCGCATAAGCCTAAGAATGATTTTATTTCTTTCGGGGTTTTCGGGATTGGAAATTTTAGAATAGCTTTGACTTTGTCTGGGTTTGGTTTGATTCCTTCTGTAGTTATGACGTGACCTGTTCCCTTTGTTCTGTTTCCTTTTTCAAGAACTCGCATTTATCTAATTGTAGTTTTAGATTAGCATTGCGCAATTTAGCAAAGACCTTTTTTAGTGATGCCAAATGTTCTTCTAATGAGGTGGAATAAACAATAATATCGTCTAAGTAGACTAAACAATCTTTATAGATTAAGTCTTCTAATAAATTGTTCATACATCTTTGGAATGTTGCTGGTGCATTTTTTGTTAAAAAGGGTTTTTTGTGTGTACTCTTAATGACCATGTTTAGTTGAAAATGCGGTTTTAGTGACATTTTCCAAGTTTGTCTAATATTTCATCCATTACTGGTATTGGGAACTTGTCATCGACGGTAATCTCATTTAGACTACGATAGTCGATTACTAGGCGGAACTTTTGTTCCTTGGATGCGTCCTCTTTTTTAGGTACTGTTCACGCCACCGGGTGAACAGCAGTGAGCGGCGAAGAGCAGTGAGCGGTGAGGAGTGAGGAGGGTTTTTTGATCCTCGGCGTCTACGGTCACACCAGGAGGAGTGACTTGATTTTTTCCAATGGGCACCGCCATCACTAAGAATCGAGCCTTTCACCCGAACACCCGTTCTCTTGCATTTTTTTACGATTTGTTAATCACTTTCAACCCGAACCATTTCCGTGTGTGCCGGTTTACCTGTGAATATTATATAAATAATAAAACCTACATTTAGTTAACCGAAGTTTCTCGTGCGTTTTAATTCACCACTCGCTCACCACAAACTGAAGAAATTGGCACCCGCCAACTCCTTGTATTTCATTTGGATCCTTCCGCCCCCCCACGAACATTGGTCCTTCGAGCCGGATATCCTTCCGCTCCTCCAGCTTGCATCGGCGGAATTCCTGATAAGTACAAAATTTCATTATTCATTTCATTTACATACTACTAAAAGTGTGAGGTTTTCCCGCTTCTCCATAGCGACCTACACACTTTTACATATTGTATGTACATACCTGACCTGTTCCAAGGTTTCATGGTAGTTCCTAATCCTTAGCGTGATTGTCCAACGTTCTCATTTTACATTCCACGATTATCCATTTTCATTTATGTTTTTTTTTCCTCGCACTTGTCCAAATCCACCTTTTTTACATATGCATTCACATGTACATGTAATTTCCACAGCTGTTTGCCAAATCCGCGTAAAAGTTTAAAAAACAAAAAAAAAAAAAATTATTAAAGTGTTATAAAAAATAGGGAAAAATAAAAATCAAAGTGTTCACCGCGTTTTCTTATGTGTTGGAATAATAATCTTTAATGCCAAACTTATTTCCACACGCGCGTATCTACGTACATACATACATCGTCACCTGTTGATGTACGCGCATATGTACATACATATCCATATACATACAATCCCTTCGCACATTTACCACGACACAAAAGGCAAAAAAAATATTCTTTTTTTTTAAATAGCACTTCACGTATGCACCGCGATTTCTTGCGCGTTCGAATTAGGTGCGAAATTAATTTCCTCACGCGCGTCTTTGGATACCGGTGCACTTGCTTACATACGTACATACATACATATGTATATGCTTACATAGTCATACATTGCACATACATATGTACATATCCACAACGCATAATACATTTCGGTGTCGCGCATTGATTTAACACAACCCCACATCCAATTAAATTACAATTACTTACGTTTTTTTTGTTGTTGTGAACAACGCGTGTGCATACATATCTATACTCACCTGTGTACTTATGCATGTACGTACACACATAGATCAAAGCATCTGTCCATATGCATTGATCGGTTGTTTTATTTGCGCACAACACTCGCTTGTTTTTCCGCACAACACTTGTTCTTGGTTTTTCCGCACAACCACAAAAAAAAAATTATTCACATACATAATTAAACAACAAAATCAAAAACCAAATATATAAACAGCGGCCGACAGCTGTTTTCGGAGTAGTGGTGACACGTGAGTCGAGTCGTGATATCGATAGGCGGCTCAAGCGCGCCAAATTTAAATCACATTATTTCCGATTCTCTTTTTTCGCCTAATTATATATCCGCCCATATTTATAAAACAATACATATATATTTTTCCAGCATTATCGTGCCCACATTTATATATCCGTCCATATTTATAAATCATTTATATAATTTTTTCCGGCCAACTTTTTGCGCTCACATATATATATCCGTCCATATTTATAAATTATATATATAATTTTTTCGGCCAGTATTTTGCGCTCATATATATATCCGCCCATATTTATAAATAAATACATATATATTTTTTCCAGCACTATCGGGCCCATATTTATATATCCGTCCATATTTATAAATTATATATATAAATTTTTTCGGCCAGTATTTTGCGCTCATATATATATCCGCCCATATTTATAAATAAACACATATAAATTTTTTCCAGCACTATCGGGCCCATATTTATATATCCGTTCATATTTAAAAACTATATATATATTTTTTCCGGCCAGTATTTTGCGCTCAATATATATCCGCCCATATTTATAAATAAACACATATAAATTTTTTCCAGCACTATCGGGCCCATATTTATATATCCGTTCAGCTTTAAAAACTATATATATATTTTTTCCGGCCAGCCTTTTGCGCTCATATATATATCCGCCCATATTTCTAAATAAATACATATATATATATTTTTTCCAGCACTATCGGGCCCATATTTATATCTCCGTCCATATTTATAAATTATATATACAATTTTTTCCGGCCATTATTCTGCGCACACATATATATCCAGATCCAGATTTATATAAAAACGTATTTTCCTTTTATCCTATACATCTTTGTTTATATATTTCATCCGTGTTTTGTTTTATACGTACTCCCATCGGTAATTTTCAATCCGCATTCGTGCGTTCGTATATTATTCCGCATCTATCCCCATTAAAGAGGCTTCGTTTCCGAGCCACACGCGAGAAAATTCTCCCGCAATCCTGCGGTGCACAGTGAGGAAGTTCTTGCGTCCCCATACAGTCCACTTCTCACTTCCAAAACAAAAAAAAGGGACGCGCACAAACGCGGTGTTCGTCGGTAAGCTCGTCCCCTGAGTATGTCCACGGAGCCGTCCAAGACTGCGCCGAAGTCCAACAGTCTTTCGTCTCCCTCTGCAACTCCGGAGAAGGTTCGGCCTCCGACAACTCCGGTGACCGTGAAGCGTACGGATATTTCGCGCAAGTTCTCGTCAGTTCGCAGCCGCAGCGAATCCCCAAGGTCCCGTCCGTCTTCGTCCAGCTTACCTGAGGGTCGCAGATTCTCGGTTAAAGACTCGAGGGAACACCAAGGTCGTTCCAAGCTTTCAACTCAGACCCAGATTCCGCACGTTGTTGTGACGCACTGTTCTGACGCTCCCGTCACCCGATCCGTATCACAACAGCGTAGAGAACACTCCAGAATGTCCCTTTCCGATTTCGTTATAGCGTGCGACGCATTGACTCTGTTTGAAGCTCGCGAGAGTGAAGCTCTAACTTCTGAAGTGCCCTTGTTTTCCATTAAAATGCACTTAGAGCAGCTCAAATCCCTTTGGTCAACTGTCGAGATGGAATACTCCCGTTGTCACAAGGCCTTGACAATCCAAGCCGACGAGGAAAGCTTGGCAAACATAAGCCACATCAAGGCGAAGCACGAATCCGCTTACGCGGCATATGTGCGATGCGGGACGTTGTTCGGAGAACGCATCGAACAGCTCTCGGTACAGATGACGACTCTTAGGCGTCAGCCAACCGCTCCGTCGGGGCCACCGGGGCATAGAGTTCCTCCGTGTGAGGTAGAGACATTTGATGGCGACAGCCTAGCATGGCCCACATTCCGCGATTTGTTCGCCGCCATTTATATCGCCAATCCGTATTTGTCACAAGTGGAGAAGCTCTATCACTTGAACGCCAAGACGCGAGGGGAAGCGAGAACCATCGTGGCTAAGTCCCCCCTGACGAATGAGGGTTTCCAGGCCGCGTGGGAGAACCTCACCGCACGGTACGAAAACAGCCGTCTGCTGGTCATGACTCAAGCCAGACAACTCCTTCAGATTCCCGCGGTGGCACAAGAGTCGGGCAAATCCTTGCGAGAGCTGCAGACCGCGTTTCAAGGGTGTCTTACCGCACTTGAGCGTTCGGGTGTTAGTACTGAGAATTGGGATGTCCTACTTATCGCCATCTGCACTAGTAAATTGCCGAAGGCCACAATCCTCCTGTGGGAGCAATCAGTGCCCAATAAGACTGTCGTCTCAACGTGGTCCGATTTGAACCAATTTCTTACCGATCGGTATCGGGTCCTGGATGCCACCGACGAACATAAGTCGGCCCCAAGTGTCCAAGCCATCCCCATTGGCCCCCGCAAATCCTCTGCAACGATGAAAGTCCAAGCGTTTCCAGCGAAAGCTCAGCTCAAATCGGCGTCTTGCAAGCTGTGCCATCGGGAAAATCACCCAATACGGCTCTGCCCTAGTTTCCTTGATATGCCTGTTCAGAGGCGGCTGGAAACCATTAGACAGCAGGGACTTTGTCTGAACTGTTTTGCCCGCGGTCATCAAGTGAAGGGCTGCTCCAGTGCGCATAATTGCCATACCTGCAAGGAACGTCATCATACGCTGTTGCATCCTAGTGATGTGTCCGTGCCCTCGCCATCCGCTGCGCAAGTCCCACCATCCAGCGTCACAGAGCGCCCGTCCGCGAGCGACCAGCTCACAAATGCTCAAAGTTATTTTGCATCTACCCCAGGCAGAGGCCTTTTAGGCACTGCGATTGTCACTCTGCACCATCGTGGTGTGGATCATCATATTCGGGCGTTGATCGACTCGGGAGCCGATTCAACTTTTCTCTCCGAACGCGTCTTCAGCATGGTCCAGCCCCCCTTCTACCCAGTAGACGCCGCGGTTACTGGCATGGGCCAGAGTGATGGAGGCTGCGCCGACAAGGTGTGTCTGCTAATGCTGTCTCCCCCGTGTGACAGATTGAACAAGATTGAGGTCTCCGCCCTGGTCGTATCCAAATTGTCAGGGGCCATTCCAACAGCTCCATTCCTTAATACGGTTCCGACGCAGTGCCTCGATCGCCCCCTGGCTGACCCGTACTACAACAAGCCCGCGCCTATTGACATGATCATCGGTGTAGACCTGTTTCCCCACATCCTCGGAGAACGGATCAAAAAGGATATTGGTGATTTTGTCGGGCTAGAAACCATCTTTGGATGGGTTCTGTGTGGGGCTATCACTCCTGACCCCCCGGTGTCTAGATCCGTTTTCGCGGCACAGACGCGAGTTAGTCCCGAAGCAAAGCTTGATGTACTCCTCACCAAGTTTTGGGAGGTGGAAGACCTTCCCGCAAAGCCGGAAAAGGAGGATGACGCATTCTGCGAGCGGAACTTCCAGGAGACCACCCAAAGGGGAAAGGACGGCCGATATGTTGTGTCCCTACCGTTCAAAGGTCCGAATAGCGTTGACTTGGGCCACTCAAGACCGATCGCGCTGGCTCAATTCCTGCGGAATGAGGCACGCCTTCTCAAGGATCCGGTTCTAAAAACGCAGTACGATGCCATTATTCAAGAATATGAGGAATTGGGTCATATGATTCGGGTGACGCCGCCTCAAGATGGGAAAAACTTCTATCTCCCCCATCATGCGGTGTTTAAGCCCGATAGCACCACCACTAAGGTACGCGTGGTATTTAACGCGTCGAGCCCCTCCACACAAGGCGTCAGCCTCAACGATGTCTTGCACACCGGTCCTACTCTTCAGGCCGACCTCACGCTTCAGGTACTGAAATGGCGGTTCTTTCAATTCGTTTTCAATGCCGACATAACGCAGATGTATCGACAAATCCGAGTCGATCCCAGGCATACCCCCTTTCAGCGGATCCTCTACCGAGACCGCTGCGGCAATATTCAGGATTACGAGTTACAAACTGTCACGTTTGGGGTTAACTGCGCGCCATTCTTGGCGATCCGAGTCCTTTTTACAACTGGCACAAGACGTGCAAACGATGTATCCTCAGGCGAGCGAAATCCTTCGGAACTACATGTATGTTGATGATGTCCTTGCCGGCGCTCACACTGAAGCCGACGCTCGTCTCGCCATACGAGAGCTTCAAGCGGTCCTCCAATCTGCGGGATTCCCGCTTCGGAAGTGGACTTCCAATAAGAAGGAAGTACTTCAAGCCATTCCGAGAGAGCACCTGCTGCGAGAGGACTTTCTCGAGCTGGAAGACGCGAGCACCGCAAAAACCTTGGGTATTCGATGGCAAGCTGCTGAGGACGTCTTCTTCTTCACCACAGCGGACCCCCCCCTTGAAGGAGTCGATCTCCAAGAGGCAGGTTCTGTCTCATATCGCTAAGCTCTTCGACCCCGCTGGGTGGCTAGCCCCATTTGTCATCCGAGCGAAGATATTCATGCAGCAAATCTGGCTTACCGAACTGGGCTGGGATGATGCTCTGCCGCCTCTCCTGCTGCAGCAATGGCATGAATTCCTGCAGGATTACCCAGGCCTCAGTCGACTCCGCATTCCCCGTTGGCTAAACACCAGCGATAAGCTCTCGTGGGAGCTTCATGGCTTCTGTGACGCGTCACAGAAAGCGTATGGAGCGGCCCTATATGTGCGGGTTCGGTACGGCAATCAAGTAGACGTCCATTTATTAACGGCTAAGACCCGTGTAGCTCCAGTCAAAACAGTCTCGCTGCCTCGGCTAGAGTTGTGCGGAGCGGTTCTGCTAGCCGATCTCTGGGCGTCGATCGTTCCTGAACTTCCAATCCGACCTGCAACCTCCCAGTTTTGGACCGACTCTACCATCGTGTTGGCTTGGCTCAATAAACCTCCGTGCAGTTGGTCCACCTTCGTGGCCAATCGCGTATCCAGGATCTCCGAAAGCACTAGTGGCCAAAGCTGGTCACATGTGCGCTCCGAGGACAACCCCGCGGATCTGGCGAGCCGTGGAGTCTCCGCGGCCGAGCTATCGGCCAGCAGCCTCTGGTGGCATGGGCCGGACTGGCTCCAGAGAGCCCCCGAGTATTGGCCAACTCCCCATAACGAACTCCCAGACACCCAGCTGGAGCAACGGGTCCAGTGCCACACCACCGCGACCACGCTACTCGAGGACGTCAGCGAACGGTTCTCGAATTATGGTAGGGCTCTACGAGTCATCGCGTACATCCTACGCTTCGCCACCAAGAGGATTTCGACGCCTTCCACGGTTCGCCTCACCAATGACGAACTTCTTTCCGCCGAGCGCGCCTTGATTCGACCTCTCAGCGGCGGGAATACCTCGCGGAGATACGGGCCCTGGGCGAAGGGCGACCCCTGCCATCATCCAGCACTCTACTCAATCTGAACCCATTTCTCGACCAGCATGGGTTACTCCGCTCCTGCGGACGACTCCGGGCCGCTGAGTCCCTCCGATATGATGAACGTCACCCTATTCTCCTCCCATATAGTACTCATTTCACTCGCCTGCTTGTCGCATTCGCCCACCGCATCACGTTGCATGGCGGCAATCAACTGATGGTGCGGTATTTGCGCACCAAATTCTGGATCCCACGGATAAAGAACATGGTAAAGTCCCACATCAAGGGGTGCAAGGTCTGCATCGTTCATCGTCGACGACTACAGACCCAGATGATGGGTGATCTCCCTCGAGAACGCATCACGTATTCCAGGCCCTTCACCCACACGGGCATTGATTTCGCAGGGCCGTTCGAGATCAAAAATTACACCGGGCGTGCGTGTCTCATAACTAAGGGTTATGTCTGCGTCTTTGTGTGTTTCAGCACGAAGGCAATCCATCTCGAGGCTACCTCCGACCTCACCACTGAAAGATTTCTGGCAGCCTTCTCTCGGTTTGTCGCACGGAGACAATGTCCACAGCGCATTTACTCCGACAACGGCAAAACCTTCGTAGGGGCCTCAAAGGCGCTCGAAAAAGATTTCCTGAACGCCACCAAGCTTGAAATAATGAAGGCATTCCCCCAGCACATCCTATCCTGGCAGTTCATTCCGCCAAGCGCGCCCCACATGGGAGGACTGTGGGAAGCAGGGGTCAAAAGTTTTAAGACCCTGTTTTACAAGTCCTCGTCCACTGTCAAATACACCTTCGAGGAACTTTCCACTCTCCTGTGTAGGATCGAAGCGTGCCTAAACTCCAGGCCAATCTCTCCCATGAGTGAGGACCCAGAGGATCTACTGGCCCTAAGCCCGGGACATTTCCTGATTGAGGACCACTCTTAGCCATTGCGGAACCGGAAATTCTGGTCGAGCCTATGTCGCTGATCAACCGATGGCAGCGACTAAAGGCAATCCAGCAGGCTTTCTGCCGCCGCTGGAAGAGTGAGTACCTCAAGGAGCTTCACAAACGGAACAAGTGGAAATCACCGACTCGCAGCATCCAGACCGGCGACCTCGTGATCGTGTCCGAAGATCATCTCCTCCAACGAGTGGCGCTTAGGGCGAATTGAGCGCACTCTGCCCGGGGCTGACGGCCTCGTCCGAGTGGCTGATGTCACCACCGCGCGTGGGTCTATCCGAAGACCCGTAGCGAAGCTCATTCTGTTGCAAGACAGCAGGAGTCCTGAGTCTAAAACCTTATCGTGACTCCTAATCCCTCTATGTTTCCTCCGAATGTCCTCGTCTCCGTGCATGTTTCTCGTTCCCGTGCATAGACTAATCCACTCCCCCATACGTAATTTCTTTCGTTACAGTTCATTCAGCTCGCCCTTTCATAGCGACATGGCCCCCACGCGTCTGCCGCACCACCGCAGCAAACGAGCTCCACAGGGCACGAACGTGTACCGATGCCGGGTCTGTCGGGGGTTCATGCACTCCGGCAGTGTCAGCGCTTCCTAAACCTCCGAGGGGAAAAGCGGCTTCGGGCGGTGCTCATCAATAAATATTGTCCCAATTGCTTGGCCCACGAGCATTCATCCGACGCGTGTCGGACTCGCCATGGTTGCCGACGATGCGGGCAAAGGCACCATACCCTGCTCCACATGGCCGACCAACCGCCGAGACGACGTGCCTCCGCCCGGCGTCGCAGCCGATCACCCCCTCCAGTCGTGCTGCACCCCCGCTACAACCCCGTTCCCGATCATCGTCCGACCGCTCCGCTTCCCCAGAAGGCGCACCCGAGATTTCGTTATCCTCCCTGCTCCACGCCAGGACGACGACTGTCCTGCCCACCGCAGTCCTACGGTTGGGCAATGGCTCGAAATCCTTCGAGACCCGCGTCCTTCTTGATGCGTGTGCGGCTGAGAGCCGCATCAATCTCTCCTTTGCCCGGTCCCTGGGGTTAGCTGTGACCACGGTCGGGGTCGACCAAGCCTGTACGGCCGTCCTCGAGTCGAGGTCCGACAAGACGTTCCGACGGAACGTTATATTCCGGGTCGAAGAGGACTTGCTCATCCGCACTCCCATCCGGGAAGTGGCGGCGCCGGTCCGAGAGAAGTTCGCAACCCTGATCCTGGCCGACCCCTACTTCTATCGGCCGGCGTCGGTATCCGTGGTGCTCGGGGCAGACCTCTATCCTGAGGTCATCCAACCAGGCTGTGTGCCCGGTCATAGCGGTACTCCCGCAGCCCAGAGCACCGTGTTCGGATGGGTCGTCTCCGGCTCCTGTGGGATCTAGGCGCTCCAGGACGTTGCCGTCCCCCATCCTTTATATGTCCAGGGTGACAATTGCAACATGTTGCAAGGGGGGCGGTATGTTCACGCCACCGGGTGAACAGCAGTGAGCGGCGAAGAGCAGTGAGCGGTGAGGAGTGAGGAGGGTTTTTTGATCCTCGGCGTCTACGGTCACACCAGGAGGAGTGACTTGATTTTTTCCAATGGGCACCGCCATCACTAAGAATCGAGCCTTTCACCCGAACACCCGTTCTCTTGCATTTTTTTACGATTTGTTAATCACTTTCAACCCGAACCATTTCCGTGTGTGCCGGTTTACCTGTGAATATTATATAAATAATAAAACCTACATTTAGTTAACCGAAGTTTCTCGTGCGTTTTAATTCACCACTCGCTCACCACAAACTGAAGAAATTGGCACCCGCCAACTCCTTGTATTTCATTTGGATCCTTCCGCCCCCCACGAACAGGTACGATCCAGATTGGTGAACAATAGGGCGATTTCGATTTCCGAATGATTCCCTATTCTATCATTTCATTAATTTGTTTATTGACTTCTTCGTCAAAGATTTGTGATTATTTGTATGGGTGTTTGTAAATTGGGTCTTCGTGTTTAGTTCTGATGTTGTGTTTTATTGTACTGGTAAAGGTCAAATTTTCACCTTTCCTATACTGGATATCGCTAAATTCATGCAATATTTTCTTTAACATTTCTATTTCTTCTGAATTTAAATGATCAAGTCTAAATTCGTTTCTTTCCTCGATACCGTTATTTATTTCATGTGCGAATGCTTCATATTCAAACTCTGGGGGAGGATAAGGTATTGATTCTTCTTTTTCTTCTTTATTGGTGTATTTGAAATAGAATTTGTGATTTGATAATGTTACACTATTTTCTTCGTAATTAATAACGGCCTGACATGCTTTGAGATATTTTCTACCTAATAGTATGTCATATGTTGATGAAAATTTATGGCAATAAAATTTTTGATGGTTGGGGCAAAGCTTGCTTGGTGCAAAAGATACGCTTTTGTTAAGCTCAATTATTCCTTTTATTGTTTGAACATTTAAATTTTCTGATGTTTCTGGAAAATTGAAATAATTTTCGTTGATAATATTTATTGAAGAGCCTGTATCTATAACGCACTTTAAAGGAATGTTATTGATTTTTAGTTGGACATAGGGATTTGATTGGAGGTATTCGGTTGATCTATTTGATCCAACTGTTCTGTCTGAGCTATCTGATCCGAGGCTGATTGATGAAAATTTTCGGACCATTCCATTTTACTCTGACCACTGGTACTCTCTCTTTGCCTTTTAGTGGGTTGATTTACCACAGGGTTTTGATTCTGAGGTTGATTCTGAATCTGATAATTAAGGGGATTTTCTTGTCTGCCCTGATTAAGATTTTGTTGAAATTCTTCTCGAAGCTGTTGGTTATTTTGGGAATTGGTATGATTTGAATTATTGTATTGGTGGTTTTGCTTATAATAGTTCTGCCCTGAATGGTTTTGGTTTGATTTGTAATTCGAATTTCCTGAATTACTTTGATTGTTAGTTTTTGGTTTCTCTGTGGAGCTGTTTTCATATTGACCCTCTCTCTGGGCTACTTGTTTCAGATTAGACACTGTTGAAATATCAAACTTCGCTAATGTCATATAAAGCTTGTCTGGTAATTTTTTAATAATGACTTCTTTGACTGTGTTATTCATGGCATTTGTGTATAAAATGGTATTGGCGGCATCGCCTTCTAATTCTAACTTATTAATTATAATAAAAGACTTATGTTCTAAATCTTCAATAAACTTACGAAGGTTTCCTCCAAAGGAAGTATGGTATAGCCGTCGTAGTAACTCTTCATAAGGCGTTTGCACCTTATATTCGCTGATGAGGGCGGCCCGCAACTCGCTCCAATTGTTGGCGTGCGCTAGTTGTGATATCCGTTGTGCATCTCCAGTGAGCTGCATCTCTATAGTACCATACATCAAGCTATGTTGACGGATGTCCCTCGTCGGGTAGAGTTGTAGAATGTAGTCAACTCTCCGTATGAACGTGCTCAGGGTCAAAGCGTTACCATCGAAATTGGGCAACTGTCTAAGCATGGTAAGTGCTTGGTTCAGATGTGTTTCTGATAGTTCCAGTGTCATCTTTAATTAGAATATATTTAGAACTTCAAGATTTGATGTCGCGCTTTTGACTGCACGAAAGGTTCTTTTGCGGATAAAACGAAAAAAAAATTTTTCGAGGGCTTTGGGCTTTATTTGCTTACAGCTCCTTTACTTGTTTTTAGCACAAAAAGTCTTGATCACGGGCCAACCTTAGATTTGATATCTGTAGCGGTGGCTTGACACAAGTTTCGCACAATTTATTTAATGATACAAAAAAGTTTTGCTTATAACGCAACCTTAGATTCGATATCCGTAACGGTCACTTATACACAAAGTTTTGCACGCACTAAGTTATTTCGTTTTATCCTACCGACTGCGCCAGTTATAAATCCGATTCTTTCATTGATAAAAAAAAATTTGGATTGGTGAGACTCAAAAACGATCTTTATTGAAACAAAGCGTCTTAAGAACTAACTTATGATTATTCATACAGATATAATTAAAGTTCGGTTAAAAAGCTTTTGATATTAGTATTGGGAGCTTTTTATCTAGTGACAAGGGATCTGGATTTTGATTGGCTTATTGATTTTTGCTAACTAAGCGTTCTCACGCTTGGAAGATTTTTGGGGACATTTGTTTATAGGATTTTTGTTTAGTCTCGCTTGCAGTAAACATCCGCTGTTTTCTAGACTAAAGGGGGATCAAGTTATGTGGGTGATTGGAGTGGGAAATTGAGTGGTGTGAGTGGATGGAGTGGCGGATATATTACTATATATTTATTTGAATATCAATATTCAGGTCTTTTCGCAATCAAAGTATCAAATTAAATGAAAGAGCCTGTACCAAAAATTCTGTTTCTAAGCAAACGCAATGCATGCGAATTCTAACGGATCTTTTCCATGCTCTCTTCTTTGCCTACGCTTGCGTTCGCTGTGCGATATGAGAGTAAGAACCGTTCCAAGGAAAGACATGTGCGTAGTACTTAAGGGGGGTTATTTATTCATTCTTGCAAACAAACAAAAGAAAATATTCTTTCCGAAATGCAATTAAAATTATTATTATTAAAGAGGGCTACTACACCACAGTTAATGCTACGGAAGCCTACTGACGGAGTCATGAACTGAAAAAGGACCTCCTAGCTAATTCATAATACGACGAACTGACCTTCCTCAACACCTTAGCTGGGATGAAGACTGGTGCTAATTTGCTACTAAATCTTTTTGGGGCTGAACTCTGTGTAAAATTTGGAGCATGAACTGTGTCACCGACTTTTAGTTGTCTACTTCTGCTACGTAAATTGTAATTACGAGCATTTGTTGCATGTGCCTTGGCTATGTTATCCTTAGCTTTTTGCCGAGCTACCTGCAATGCATCGAATCTATGCAACGATGTGTCTTCAGTCATTAAATTCAACCGCGAACTGAGCGGTTAAGACGTTTACTTGCGTTCGCCTGAAGAGAATAAATAGCGGTGCATTGATGCTAGTCTCCAAATCGAGTAAGAAATGACTTAAAGAATCCGGATTTGAATTGTGAACCATTGTCCGTCAGTATACGTTCCGGTACGCCAAATGTATAAAATATACAATTTTCTAAATATTCGCAAATACGATTGAATGTAAACTTCTTAAGCGGATGCAGAAAATGAAATTTGGTGTTGTGATCGACGATGATCAATAATCCAATGTGCCCTTGCTTTGATCTAGGATACGGACCTAATAAGTCCATGTAAAGCTTATGAAACGGTCTATCGGATGTCCTGGGCTTTCCCATGGGAGGTCGAAGAATCTTGTTGCCGCTTTTTGTAGACCGACAAGTCGAACAACTGTCAATATATTTTTTTATTTGGGATGCCATGTTGGGCCAAAAGAAGTATCTCCTAATCTTATCACTAGTTTTGCCAATGCCACAATGTGCTGAGTTCGGGGGATTATGTGCTGTCTTTATTATGTCTTCGGTAGGACTGGATAAGATCCATAATTTCAAAGAATCGTTTTCCTGCGCTTCATTTCCGCTTGCGTGTTCTGTTCGCTTATAAACATATTTGCTGTCTACGCGCAAATCAGGCAATCTGGACTGGTTGTCTGTAATGCGTTTTGCCAGTTCACGATATTCATCTGATTCAAAATATTTAGACGACAAATCTATCATAGGTTTTATTTCCGAAAGTTCTGAAACTTCATCCCGTCGCAATAATGAGTCCGCTACAATGTTTTGAGACCCAGGACGATGAACGATTTCAAATAAGAAAGCTTCTAAGTTAATTGCCCATATCGCTAATCTACCGGAAAGGTCCTTCTGTTTCATAAGCCATTTTAGAGAACCGTGATCGGTAACTACTAGAAAAGTTTGTCCCTCAATGTATGCTCTAAATTTCTTAATTCCTTTAATTACTGCCAAACATTCGAGTTCTGATATAGTATAGTTTCTTTATGCTTTGTTCAGTTTTTCTGACATGTTAGCTATCGGTAGTTCTATGCCTTCGGAATAAGTTTGACATAACATACATCCTATACCTACTAAACTTCCATCACATAATAAAATAAACGGTTTCTTAAAATCGGGAGTGGTCAAAATAGGTGCTGAAGTTAATCTTCGTTTCAGTATTGAGAAAGCGTAGTCTGTCTCTTCGTTCCAACTAAGAGATCGGTTCTTTTTTAAGAGTTCTGTTAATGGGAAGCTAATGGTGGCATAATTTTCAATAGAACGTCGATACCAGCCAGTCAGTTCCAAAAATCTCCCTAAGTGTTTCACTGTTGTTGGAATCGGAAAGTCGTTTATTGCACAAATTTTTCCAGGATCGTTTTTCACTTGTCCGTATCCAATAATAAAGCCGAGGTATTTAATCTCCTCCATGCAGAACTTAGATTTAGCTACATTAATCGTAAGATTCGCTTTACGCAGTCTCAATGCTCCCTCTTGTATTAAAGCAATATGCGATTCAAAATCTTCGGAAAGAATTAGCAGGTCATCGAAGTAAACGAATAACCTTGTGCGCAAATAAGACGGTATGACACGATCCATAAGTCTACATAAAATCTGCGGGGCGTTGCACAAACCAAAAGGCATCATTTTATATTGGTAAAGTGGCCGGTTAGGTATTGTGAAAGCGGTGTATTGACGTGAGCTTTCCTCTAACGGAATTTGCCAGAAGGCGTGCTTCATGTCCAGTCCAGTAATAAATCGGCCTGCTAAGTATTCCATCAATATGGGGAAGAGAATGCGCGTCTTTACGAGTGCACTGATTGACTGCGCTAGAATCTAACATAATCGAACTTTATAGCCACGTCTCACCAATACACAATTGGAGCTCCATGGACTGTTACATTCTTCAATGATATCTAAATCTAACTGTTGAGTTTGGCTCTAAGGTTCGATGTTTTAGCGGGCCCACAAGAAACACTTCACTTTTCACGTGATACTTCATTTATTTCTTCCACGTGTTTTCTTATGCTAATGGTAGGCTAAGTGGGTGTGTGTATGGTGAGCGAGCGAGTCGGTAGTTGAGCCGCTATAAATTAATCGCCCTTACTCGCGGTTGTAACCAAACTGTTCTGTCCGCCGCTTAGTAACAAGCACAGAACCTAACATGTAAGCTTAAAGCGCAAGATGCAACGGTTAATTTCCCAGCACGTAGGCTGGCGCTTAAGTATAAGTATGAAAATGAAACAGAATGAGTGATATGGGTTAACCCATTGGTGGCTGCGTCGGGTCTGCTGGGCAGTCAGTGGATTTCGGCGGCAACATTCCCCCCCAGTAAAGCTGCTCTCTTCAGGGGGGTTGCTTTGCTCCATTACAGCCGACGTCTAATACAGCTACTTTAGCCACGGGGCGTTGAAGAGTCCCATTGGCGGTTCTGAAAATCACTCAACGCACCTGGTTGTCTTTGGCCAGGATTGTTTGCTCGACTATACCTTTTGGCCATCTATTTCGGGGCAGAGTCTCGTCCAATATTACAACGACGTCTCCAGCTGCTATTGGTGGTCTCTTCGTAAACCATTTTCCTCGCCTGGCTAAATCTGGAACGTATTCGCGTACCCATCGTCGCCAGAATTGATCGGCGAATTCTTGAACAGCTTGCCACATGTCCTGTACGGTGTGTATGGTTTTGAAGACTGGTTAATAACCGCTTGCTGATCCTAGTAGTAGATGGTTAGGGGTGATAGCCTCGTCGTCTTTGCTGTCCATAGAGACAAAAGTAAGGGGTCTGGAGTTTAGGATAAATTCCACTTCCCATAGTGCACTTTGTAGGCCCTCACTGGTGAATTTTCTCGCTGGGCAGATTGTATAGACGGAACGAACAAGTCGCTCCCATGCTCCCTCCATATGGTGGATTAAATTTCCATTTGATGTCATCGAACGCCGGTTGCACGGCGTTGAAGTTGATCGTCTGCGCTTTGTCACAGATAATCTTTTCGGCAGCTTTGAAGTTAGTGCCATTGTCGCTGTAAATTTCTCTTGGGGTCCCGCGCCGATTGATGAAGTTTCCGATGCACATTATGCACGATGCAGTGTCCAGAGAGCACGCCAGTTCTATATGCACTGCCCGTATGGTTAGGCAGGTGAAAATAACGCCCCATCTTTTTCGCTTCGCCGTCCTACAGCGACCAAGAAGGGCCCGAAGTAGTCGATACCGACGTAAGTGAAGGGACGTTGGTAGGCAGCCAGCCTGGCGATGGGCAAGGGAGCCATTTGCGGTGGATCAGGCATGGCGCTCTCATTTTTACAGCGTTGGCAAGACTTCCGCATGCCTTTGTATAAGACTCGTAGGCGTGGTATGTAAAACATGCCGCGAATCCTGTTAATACACGTCTCATGGGATGTGTGGTGCATTTCCTGATGATACCAGTTCAATATGAGCCGAGTAATGTGGTGCCCATATGGGAGCAGTATTTGATTTTGGCCGTTTAGGTTTTCTGCTCGCCCTCGGGTACGTAGGAGCTGGTTTTCATCTAGGAAGATATTCAAACATATGAGTTTAGAATTTGTTTTTAAAGGTTTACCTCTCGTTAAGTTGCGAATTTCTGGGTTGAATTCAGATGACTGCGCATGCCGCAGTAGGAGTGTGCGTGCCTGCTGAATCATCTCGTAAGACACCTCTGTAGGTGGCGATGCCTTCGTTTGTTTTGCTTTCAGTTTCTCAATATAGAGAATAAAGCGCGCTAAAGCTCGATATAGCCTGCGCCAGTCGGAAAAATATTCCGCGTTAAGTTTTAGCTCCATCGGCGCATTGTCGATGAAGAGTATGTTGTGCCTGACTTTAGCATTGTTTGGTGGCCCCAAATCATCGCATTTTGGCCACTCGTGTTGATCCTGCAGCAAATAGTCTGGACCGTGTAGCCAAGTTTCATGTTTATTGGCGTTGTTTGTTTTAGTAGCAAGATCTGCAGGGTTAAGGCTGGTTGGAACCCAGTTCCATTGGCTAACGTTTGTGAATTCCAGTATTTCGCCAACGCGGTGCATGACGAATTGCTGAAACTTTCGTGGATCCATACGAAGCCATTTGAGAACAGTCTTTGAGTCGGACCAATAACAACTCGAATTAATTGACAATCTTGGATTGCGTTGGATTCGGTTACTCAGCTTTGCTCCGATCACTGCGGCCTGCAGTTCCATCCTTGGTATAGATAGTGGACTCAACGGTGCCATTTTCGCCTTGGAGGCCACGAAGCTGAGGTAGGTTCTTTTCCCCTGGCGTATCCGAAGGTAGCAGACTGCTGCGTATGCCAATTCGCTGGCGTCAACGAACGTATGTAACTGGACATCATGGACTTGATCGCTGCTGTCGAAGTAACATCTCGGGATGGTCAATCCGGCGATTGTTCTAAGGATCCGTTTCCATCGTATCCATTTGGGTAACAATGCGTCGGGCAAACCAGTGTCCCAGCCAATGCCGCTTCTCCAGACTTCTTGCAGTAGGATTTTCAGCTCTATTGTAAAGCATGAGATGAAGCCGAGTGGGTCGTACATTGACATAAGTACTTGCAAGAGCTCGCGTTTGGTTGGTGTTTTGTCGCTGTCCAAAACGTTGCGCTTCAACCTGGCGAACTTGCAGATGAATGTGAATACGTCGGAGTTCGGCACCCAGTATAAGCCGAGTACCTTTTCTGTGGCGGTAATTTCGACAGCTTCGGGGAGCAGCGAATCGCTCTTTAGTATTCGAAGGACCTCCTTTGAGTTCGAAGACCAATTGCGTATGTGGAAACCACCTGCTGCATGGATATCTCTGACTTGAGTTGCCACTGTATATAAAATCATCCACGTAGTGGTAGTCCTTCACGGCTTGTGCTGCTTGAGGGTACTGTTGGCAGAATCGATCTGCATTTTTGTCGCGAATAAAGTGTGCAATGCAGGGTGCGCAATTGATTCCGAAAGTAAGTGCTTCCATAACATAGACGTAAGGCTCTTGCCTCTCGGATTTGCTGTCGAACCACAGAAACCTTTGCGCATGGGTGTCTGCTGGTTTCACTCGGATCTGGTGGAACATATCGGCAATATCGCCAAAGATCGCCACTAGTCCCACTCGGAATGAGAGCAAGAGGTCAAACAGGGAGTTGAGGAGATCTGGGCCACACCAGATGTAGTCATTCAGGGCCTTGCCGCCAGATTGGGCGGCTGCGTCCCATACAAGCCGGACCTTCTCTGGTTTATTTGGATTTTTAGTTATGAAGGTAGGTAGATACCATGTCCGTCTGTTTGGTGCAGCTATTTCCTCCGGCGTCAGCATGCGAGCATAGCCCTTTTCGACGAGGTTCTCGATTTGTTTGGTGATTTGCTCCTTCAACTGTGGTTGTCGGGAAAATTGCTTTTGTAGGCATTTAAGCCGTTTTAGTGCGTTTGCGTAGCTATCAGGTAATAAAACTTCAGGGTCTTTCCACATTCCATTCTTCAGGGAGGTAGTAGATTCAAGTCTGGTAGATGATAGCGGTTTTGCTGTGGTAGCGTCTAATGAGAACGCTTGTTTGATGATCTCATGCAGCTTGGCGTCTGCGTCCCTGCATCCACACATGTGAACGCTCACATTAGTTCTAGTGGACCTTGATGACGTGGAGCTTTGTAGTGCCCATCCCAGTCGCGTCTTTGACGCTATTGGTTGGTGTCATGCCTCTCTTTGATTTTAAGGGGTACGGCGAGGTTCCAGTTATTTGTGCCGATTAGGATGCTTGGGCGTGCGTTGGTGTATGATGCTATTGGTAGTCCCGCTAGGTGGGGAAATTCTTTGGCGAGAGCCAGGGTATCTACACTGTGAACCTCTTCCAAGTAGAATTGATTGCCATTATGTGGATTGGCAACCGTAAGCGTGACACTTTCCGATGCATTTTCTTCGCGTGTTGTATCGTTGGTCCATTTTAGGCACAGTGGATCTGGAACGCCTTTTAAGCCGAGCTGCTTAAAGACCTTGTTGTCGATGAGCGTTAGTGCCGATCCCTCATCTAGAAATGCAAAAGTGTTAGTGACTTTCGTTTTATTGATGATTTGTATTGTAATGACACGGAAATATGTTGAGCCAGACTCTCTGGATCGCTGGGTGTGCTTGCCCTCCGGCGTATGCACGTTGGTGACCATAGCTGGCCAGTTTGGGCTGCTGGATTTCGCAGCCTCTGGTATTGGCTGCATCTCGTGGATCAATGGGTGATGTTTGCTTCGGCAGCCTCGTATGCCGCAAACCTTCTCACGTTGGCACTTTTGGTGATGACGGTTTAGGCATTGTTGGCAGAGCTTGTGATTTTTCAGAAAAGACATCTTTTGTTGATGTGGCGTGGCTTTGAACGATGGGCAGCTGTGTATTTTGTGCCCAGGTTCGTTACGTAATTTCCTTGACCTGCTCTTCAGGTGCCTCTGTGTGATGATTTAGGCTTCCGCTCTTCTTATGGTAAAGCGGTGATGTTACCTGGCTTGCTGCTTCAGCTATGTCTTAGATCCATTTGCTAAAAGATTCCATTGATGGTTGTTCACGCCACCGGGTGAACAGCAGTGAGCGGCGAAGAGCAGTGAGCGGTGAGGAGTGAGGAGGGTTTTTTGATCCTCGGCATCTACGGTCACACCAGAAGGAGTGACTTGGTTTTTCCAATGGGCACCGCCATTATTCTGAATCGAGCTTTTCACCCGAACACCCGTTCTTTTGCTTTTACGATTAGTCAATTTTTTCAACCCGAACCATTTTCGTGTGTGTCGGGCTCTCTGTGAATATTAAATAACGCATAAGTTTATTTAACCGAAGTTTTCGCGCGTTTTTAATTCACCACTCGCTCACCATATCCAGAAGAAATTGGCACCCGCCAACTACTTGTATTTATTTGGATCCTTCCGCCCCTCCACGAACATTGGTCCTTCGAGCCGGATATCCTTCCGCTCCTCCAGCTTGCATCGGCGGAATTCCTGATAAGTACAAAATTTCATTATTCATTTCATTTCCATACTACTAAAAGTGTGAGGTTTTCCCGCTTCTCCATAGCGACCTACACACTTTTACATATTGTATGTACATACCTGACCTGTTCCAAGGTTACATGGTAGTTCCTAATCCTTAGCGTGATTGTCCAACGTTCTCGTTTTACATTCCACGAGTATCCATTTTTTATTTATGTTTTTTCCTCGCACTTGTCCAAATCCACCTCTTTTTTTTTTACATATGCATTCACATGTACATGTATGTAATTTCCACAGCTGTTTGCCAAATCCGCGTAAAAGTTTAAAAACAAAAAAATTATTAAGGTGTTATAAAAAATAGGGAAAAATAATAATCAAAGTGTTCACCGCGTTTTCTTATGTGTTGGAATAATTATTTTTAATGCCAAACTTATTTCCGCACGCGCGTATCTACGTACATACATACATCGTCACATGTTGATGTACGCGCATATGTACATATCCATATACATATAATCCCTTCGCACATTTACCACGACACAAAAGGCAAAAAAAAATATTCTTTTTAAAATACCACTTAACGTATGCACCGCGATTTCTTGCGCGTTCGAATTAGGTGCGAAATTAATTTCCTCTTTGGATACCGGTGCACTTGCTCTACATACGTACATACATATATGCTTACATAGTCATACATTCTGTACACGAGTGATAGAGTGCGTCAGAACATTGAGACTCCTCCCGTAAAATTGTTTCCTTTTCGGTTGTTTCCCGCGGCTCTTAAATAAAACAAAGTATAAAAACATTGTTCCAATTGGACTGGGGAGGCTTACCATTACACGGATTCCCAGTGCTCCAGCTAGAGGTCCCAATTCCACCTTTTGGGTGGGCCAAAGGTCCGAACCAACCCTAGGAATAAGGGGGAGCGGCGAGGGGGTAGCTAGCCACCCTTTTTTCCCGCCTCTCGCAACTTTTACTTGTGTGGGTGAGAAAAAATTGCCAAATTTCTCCACTTTCCTTCCACCGCGTTGCAACAACAAATTCCAACAGCTGTGATCGCAGTGTTGATCAGCGCCAAAAGCTCAGTCGGAGCCGCCCTGGCAGGTGGCGCCACTCTGCAGCCTCGCTTGAACCGGGAAAAGGCGCCACTCTTTTTTCCCGCGAATTTCAAAAATTCAAAAACAACCGAACCGCCAAAATTGTTGTTTTGAGAGATGGAGCGTTATGTCCTGTCAATGGACCACCAAGCCCGCTGCGATGACGCATTGGGGCAAGATGCGCAAAGTTTGGATGCGGCATTTGCTAAGCGGCCAAAAATTATGCGGTCACCGCCTGGTAAGGCCATTCACGTGGAGACTGAGAAGTTGGCGATTCACGCTAATCGATCTGGAACGGCTGGAACACCGGTAATAGCTCCCAGCAGCCCGGAGACTTCCGTTTCTCCAGAAGTTGTATCTAATGTGGCAGAGCTAGATGAGCTGGGATCGCTCATCTGGGAAATGGACACGATGTTCAATAAAGGAGATGATGGTAAAAAACCAGTACGCCACATAAATCTCGGCACCAAGAACGCAATAGTACGAATGAAGGAGCTACACGAAGCGATATGCCACATAATGATGGGCAGCAAATCGGTGGTAAAGGCGGTAAGGAGCGAAATCGCCACCCAAACTTCGCCTCTGAATGCTAGACAGCCCAGAAATGATGCGAAAAAGATAGATTTGGCAGGAAACACCCCCAAACGCCAGAGAGAGGACGCGATTGTCCAGCGCAATACCCCACCAAAGCGACAGCGAGCAATGGCGCAGAACACCGCACGTCGCGATTCGGAGCCAGGTACTCTGCAGAAAGTCGGCACGCCAGAGCCGCAGGCAGCCCATGGAGCTGCGGAATGGCAAACTGTATCACGAAAGAGAGTGAACAAGCCATCTCTGAGGAAAGCCAGACCGGAGGTGATCCTAATCAAAGCAAATGAGGGCTGCACATATGCCGAAATCCTGAGCCTAGTCACCAGAAGGCCAGACGGCAAGCTCGACGACGTTAAAAATAACGTCAAGAGGACTAGAAAAACGGCTACAGGCGATTTACTTCTTGAACTCAAGGGTGGTGGAAAGGCCAACAGCAAAAAATTGACCGAGGATTTGAGCCAGGTCCTGGGCCAACAAGCGTCAGTTCGAGCAGCTGGAGCAGAGGCGTGGCTTGAAATGCGCAACCTCGACAACTTAGCGACAGAAGAGGAAATAAAAAAGTCAATGCAACTGAAAATTGGCGATGACGTCGAGCAAGTAAATATAAGGGGCTTGCGCAAGTCCTTTAGAGGCAAACAGATGGCCATTTTAAGTATGCCGCGTACTATAGCAGCCAAACTACTAAAAGAAGGCTTTATAGAAGTTGGCTGGGACATGTGTCCGATTCGCGAGAGGCATGCCCAAAAAAGATGCTACAAGTGTCTATGCTTCGGGCACAAAGCAGAAAATTGCACTAGTGCCAAAGACCGCACAAACTGGTGCCTTAGATGCGGACAGACTGAGCACAAAGCAGCCACATGCAACAATAAGCCAGTTTGCTTTAACTGCGTAGACGCAAAACGCACAGATGTGAGCCACTACACTGGTAGTCGTCGTTGCCCGCTGGCAAACCACAGGTGAGCAAGACGCCAGCAAGAAATGATGAAGATCCTACAACTAAAACTAAATCACTGCGGGGCGGCGCAAGATCTACTGGCGCAAACTATACGCGAGCTAAACGTAGATGTAGCAGTACTAAGCGAGCCTTACAAGACTCAAACTGGATGTTTTTGGGCTGCGGATAGAACGTCTAAGGCTGCCATATGGGCCTGCAGTAACAGAGCGCCGGCCGCAGAGGCTGTATACTCCTCTGACGGTTATGTGTGCGCAAAACTAGGCGATATTTGGCTATACAGCTGCTACCTACCACCTAGCCTCCGTTTGGAAGAGTTTAAAAGTAGACTCGACAACCTCGCTGCGCACGCAAGGGGTAAAAGAAAAGTCGTTATTGCTGGAGACTTTAATGCATGGTCCCACGAATGGGGAAGCAGCTCAACAAATGCACGAGGACGCAGCCTGCTTGAAGCTTTTGCCATACTAGATCTGGCGATTCTAAATACTGGTACAAGCTACACTTTTACCAGAGCGGACTACGGGTCAGTGATTGATGTGACTTTTGCCAGCAGCCAGATTGCAAGCGCCATACAGTGGGAGCTAAGCAGCCACTACACTGCCAGCGACCACATGGCCATTATTTGTAATATTGGCAGTCGAGCCCAACAAACAGCGGTACAAGAAAAACGCAAAATGTACAGAGTTGATGCACTAAACTCTGAAGTATTCGCATCATCACTAGCGATCCCAGAACTAACTGGAGATGCCAACAAGCAGGCAGAAATGATCATGGAATCTGTAGTTGCAGCTTGCGATTGCAGCATGCCCATCCGCAGGGCTCATAGCAGACACCATCCCCATGTATACTGGTGGACCAACAATATCGCCGAGGCCCGGAAAAAATGCCTGCGCGCAAGGCGCGCCTACCAAAGAGCGCGGGGCAGCATCACCTACTCACATCTCGGGGATGAATTTGCAAGCAGACGCCGCGAACTAAAACGCGCTATAAAAGAGAGCAAACGCCGTTGTTTCCTACAGCTATGCGATGAAGCGTCGAACGACATTTGGGGCATGGCGTATAAAATGACCGTTAAAAAGCTGAAAGCAGTCAGACCTGCTGCACCAAGCGAGGGCCACATGGTGAACATAGTGCAAACGCTCTTTCCCGATACCTCGTATATGGCTCCCAGGGAAATGCTGCAAATGGATCACACTGATCACATAAGTGTCAGCACAGATGAGCTGCTAGCGGCTGCTGCACAAATGCATGACCAAAAAGCGCCCGGTCCGGACGCGATTCCCAACAAAGCGCTCAAACTGGCAGTGCGACTCCAGCCTGAAAAGTTTACCCAAGTGTACTCCAAATGCTTTGAGGAATGCATTTTCCCAGACATTTGGAAAGAACAAGATTTAGTGCTAATACCAAAGCCAAACAAGCCGCAAGATGATCCGTCTGCATACAGACCACTTTGCATGCTAGACTCTGCAGCCAAACTGCTAGAAAAACTAATCTGCACAAGACTGGAGAGGGCGATTGCTGTAGCTGGTAATCTCTCGCCGATGCAATTCGGTTTTCGCAAGGCCAAATCAACAATACACGCATTGGCAACAGTTGTTGAAATAGCGAGAAAATCAATTGAGGGACAGCGATGGAAAAACGGTAATAAAAAATACTGCTTAGTAACCACACTTGATGTGAAGAACGCGTTCAACACAGCTAACTGGAGCCGCATCATCGAGGCGCTAAGCAAGTTCCATGTACCGGTCCCGCTTATTGCCTTAATAAAGGATTACTTCCGAAATCGCAAGCTACGATATAGCACAAGGAGTGGCGATCGAATTCACGAAGTACGAGGTGGAGTTCCACAGGGCTCGGTACTTGGCCCGATACTGTGGAATGCTATGTATGACGGCATTTTACGAATAAGCCTTCCGACTGACTGCCATATCATCGGTTTTGCAGATGACGTGGCTCTCGTAGTCGTGGCAAAGCAGCTCTCAGAAGCAGAAGAAAATACGGTCACATCGATTGCCATAGCAAAACAGTGGCTTGCGGACGCAGGACTATTACTCGCAGATCAAAAAACGGAAGCAGTTCTTATCAGCAGCAGGGAAACGGTGGAGCAGGCAAAAATTGTGCTAGACACATGCACAATCCGCTCAGCTAGAGCAATCCGGTACTTAGGTGTTTTCTTGGATACACCCCTCTGTTTCCGAGAACACTTGGGGCACGCGAGTGCAAGAGCGGCTGAACTGGGAAGATCACTGAGCCGAATCATGCTCAACACAAGAGGCCCGGGACAATCTCAACGATTATTATTGATGAACGTCGTCTGGTCGACCATGCTCTACGGCGCCCCAGTATGGGCGGATGCGCTGGAGACGAAGTCATACAGACGAGGACTAGAGGCAACATACCGTCTTGGGGGTCTACGCGTATGCCGTGGCTTCCGCACAATTTCGGATGACGCGGCTCTTGTAATATCAAGCATGGTCCCAATAGACATACTAGCTAAACAAGCGCAAAACATTTTTAGAAGTCGGCAGAGTGCGGAATGGTTACCACCAGCCAGAGGGGAGGCAACTCCAGAAGCCAGGCGATCAAGCCTAGCAGAATCACGCTGGGCAGCATCGCAGAAGGGCAGATGGACATTCAAACTTATCCCGGATTTACATACATGGGTAAACAGGCGACATGGCGAAGTCACCTTCGAACTGACCCAGCTCCTTAGCGGCCATGGATGTTTCCGGTCATACCTTTTCCGATTTGGACACGAGTCCAGTGCGGAATGCACCCTGTGTAGACAAGGCATACAAGAAAGCCCTGAACATGTGATTTTTTACTGCATGAGGTTTACCAACGAGAGGCAAAGGCTAACAGCAGTCCTTGGAGAAGAGCCCACACCTTTCAACCTGATAAAAATTATGATCACATCGCAATCGGCGTGGTCGGCGGTATGCACATATGCTGCAGCAATAATAAGGAAGCTACGAGAGCTGGAGAGAGAGCGCAATACCTGAGGGGCATCGACAGCCCACTATAGACCTGCGAAGCAATACCACAAGGCAGTCCCGCAGGATCCCTATAGTAAAATTCTTTTTTTTTTTTTTTTCTTCCCTTTACTTCTCTTGTCTATACTTCTGCTTTTTGTATATAACTTTCTTATCCTATTTATATTTACCAATATACCAATAAATGAATTAAAAAAAAAAAAAAAAAATAGTCATACATTGCACATACATATGTACATATCCACAACACATAATACATTTCGGTGTCGCGCATTGATTTAACACAACCCCACATCCAATTAAATTACAATTACTTACGTTTTTTTTTGTTGTTGTGAACAACGCGTGTGCATACATATCTATATACTCACCTGTGTACTTATGCATGTACGTACATACATAGATCAAAGCATCTGTCCATATGCATTGATCGGTTGTTTTGTTTGCGCACAACACTCGCGGTGTGTAAAAGCGTTCTTTTGTTCTTGGTTTTTCCGCACAACCACAAAAAATTATTAACATAATTAAACAACAAAATCAAAAACCAAATATATAAACAGCGGCCGACAGCTGTTTTCGGAGTAGTGGTGACACGTGAGTCGAGTCGTGATATCGATAGGCGGCTCAAGCGCGCCAAATTCAAATCACATTATTTCCGATTCTCCTTTTTCGCCTAATTATATATCCGCCCATATTTATAAAATAATACATATATATTTTTCCAGCACTATCGTGCCCAAATTTATATATCCGTCCATATTTATAAATTATTTATATAATTTTTCCGGCCAACTTTTTGCGCTCATATATATATCCGCCCATATTTATAAATAAATACATATATATTTTTTCCAGCACTATCGGGTCCATATTTATATATCCGCCCATATTTATAAATGAATACATATATATTTTTCCAGAACTATCGGGCCCATATTTATATATCCGTCCATATTTATAAATTATATATATAATTTTTTTTCGGCCAGTATTTTGCGCTCATATATATATCCGCCCATATTTATAAATAAACACATATAAATTTTTTCCAGCACTATCGGGCCCATATTTATATATCCGTTCATATTTAAAAACTATATATATATTTTTTCCGGCCAGCCTTTTGCGCTCATATATATATCCGCCCATATTTCTAAATAAATACATATATATATATTTTTTCCAGCACTATCGGGCCCATATTTATAAATTATATATACAATTTTTTCCGGCCATTATTCTGCGCACATATATATATCCAGATCCAGATTTATATAAAAACGTATTTTCTTTTTATCCTATACATCTTTATTTATATATTTCATCCGTGTTTTGTTTTATACGTACTCCCATCGGTAATTTTCAATCCGCATTCGTGCGTTCGTATATTATTCCGCATCTATCCCCATTAAAGGGGCTTCGTTTCCGAGCCACACGCGAGAAAATTCTCCCGCAATCCTGCGGTGCACAGTGAGGAAGTTCTTGCGTCCCCATACAGTCCACTTCTCACTTCCAAAACAAAAAAAAAAAGGACGCGCACAAACGCGGTGTTCGTCGGTAAGGTCGTCCCCTGAGTATGTCCACGGAGCCGTCCAAGACTGCGCCGAAGTCCAACAGTCTTTCGTCTCCCTCTGCAACTCCGGAGAAGGTTCGGCCTCCGACAACTCCGGTGACCGTGAAGCGTACGGATATTTCGAGCAAGTTCTCGTCAGTTCGCAGCCGCAGCGAATCCCCAAGGTCCCGTCCGTCTTCGTCCAGCTTACCTGAGGGTCGCAGATTCTCGGTTAAAGACTCGAGGGAACACAAAGGTCGTTCCAAGCTTTCAACCCAGACCCAGATTCCGCACGTTGTTGTGACGCACTGTTCTGACGCTCCCGTCACCCGATCCGTATCACAACAGCGTAGAGAACACTCCAGAATGTCCCTCTCCGATTTCGTTCTAGCGTGCGACGCATTGACTCTGTTTGAAGCTCGCGAGAGTGAAGCTCTAACTTCTGAAGTGCCCTTGTTTTCCATTAAAATGCACTTAGAGCAGCTCAAATCCCTTTGGTCAACTGTCGAGATGGAATACTCCCGTTGTCACAAGGCCTTGACAATCCAAGCCGACGAGGAAAGCTTGGCAAACATAAGCCACATCAAGGCGAAGCACGAATCCGCTTACGCGGCGTATGTGCGATGCGGGACGTTGTTCGGAGAACGCATCGAACAGCTCTCGGCACAGATGACGACTCTTAGGCGTCAGCCAACCGCTCCGTCGGGGCCACCGGGGCATAGAGTTCCTCCGTGTGAGGTAGAGACATTTGATGGCGACAGCCTAGCATGGCCCACATTCCGCGATTTGTTCGCCGCCATTTATATCGCCAATCCGTATTTGTCACAAGTGGAGAAGCTCTATCACTTGAACGCCAAGACGCGAGGGGAAGCGAGAACCATCGTGGCTAAGTCCCCCCTGACGAATGAGGGTTTCCAGGCCGCGTGGGAGAACCTCACCGCACGGTACGAAAATAGCCGTCTGCTTGTCATGACTCAAGCCAGACAACTCCTTCAGATTCCCGCGGTGGCACAAGAATCGGGCAAATCCTTGCGAGAGCTGCAGACCGCGTTTCAAGGGTGTCTTACCGCACTTGAGCGTTCGGGTGTTAGTACTGAGAATTGGGATGTCTTACTTATCGCCATCTGCACTAGTAAATTGCCGAAGGCCACAATCCTCCTGTGGGAGCAATCAGTGCCCAATAAGACTGTCGTCTCAACGTGGTCCGATTTGAACCAATTTCTTACCGATCGGTATCGTGTCCTGGATGCCACCGAAGAACATAAGTCGGCCCCAAGTGTCCAAGCCATCCCCATTGGTCCCCGCAAATCCTCTGCAACGATGAAGGTCCAAGCGTTTCCAGCGAAAGCTCAGCTCAAACCGGCGTCTTGCAAGCTGTGCCATCGGGAAAATCACCCAATACGGCTCTGCCCTAGTTTTCTTGATATGCCTGTTCAGAGGCGGTTGGAAACCATTAGACAGCAGGGACTTTGTCTGAACTGTTTGCCCGCGGTCATCAAGTGAAGGGCTGCTCCAGTGCGCATAATTGCCACACCTGCAAGGAACGTCATCATACGCTGTTGCATCCTAGTGATGTGTCCGTGCCCTCGCCATCCGCTGCGCAAGTCCCACCATCCAGCGCCACAGAGCGTCCGTCCACGAGCGACCAGCTCACAAATGCTCAAAGTTATTTTGCATCTACCCCAGGCAGAGGCCTTTTAGGCACTGCGATAGTCACTCTGCACCATCGTGGTGTGGATCATCATATTCGGGCGTTGATCGACTCGGGGGCCGATTCAACTTTTCTCTCCGAGCGTGTCTTCAGCATGGTCCAGCCCCCCTTCTACCCAGTAGACGCCGCGGTTACTGGCATGGGCCAGAGTGATGGAGGCTGCGCCGACAAGGTGTGTCTGCTAATGCTGTCTCCCCCGTGTGACAGATTGAACAAGATTGAGGTCTCCGCCCTGGTCGTATCCAAATTGTCAGGGGCCATTCCAACAGCTCCATTCCTTAATACGGTTCCGACGCAGTGCCTCGATCGCCCCCTGGCTGACCCGTACTACAACAAGCCCGCGCCTATTGACATGATCATCGGTGTAGACCTGTTTTTTCCCACATCCTCGGAGAACGGATCAAAAAGGATATTGGTGATTTTGTCGGGCTAGAAACCATCTTTGGATGGGTTCTGTGTGGGGCTATCACTCCTGACCCTCCGGTGTCTCGATCCGTTTTCGCGGCACAGACTCGAGTTAGTCCCGAAGCAAAACTTGATGTACTCCTCACCAAGTTTTGGGAGGTGGAAGACCTTCCCGCAAAGCCGGAAAAGGAGGATGACGCATTCTGCGAGCGGAACTTCCAGGAGACCACCCAAAGGGGAAAGGACGGCCGATATGTTGTGTCCCTACCATTCAAAGGTCCGAATAGCGTTGACTTGGGCCACTCAAGACCGATCGCGCTGGCTCAATTCCTGCAGAATGAAGCACGCCTTCTCAAGGATCCAGTCCTAAAAACGCAGTGCCATTATTCAAGAGTACGAGGAATTGGGTCATATGATTCGGGTGACGCCGCCCCAAGATGGGAAAAACTTCTATCTCCCCCATCATGCGGTGTTTAAGCCCGATAGCACCACCACTAAGGTACGCGTGGTATTTAACGCGTCGAGCCCCTCCACACAAGGCGTCAGCCTCAACGATGTCTTGCACACCGGTCCCACTCTTCAGGCCGACCTCCCGCTTCAGGTACTGAAATGGCGGTTCTTTCAATTCGTTTTCAACGCCGACATAACGCAGATGTATCGACAAATCCGAGTCGATCCCAGGCATACCCCCTTTCAGCGGATCCTCTACCGAGACCGCTGCGGCAATATTCAGGATTACGAGTTACAAACTGTCTCGTTTGGGGTTAACTGCGCGCCATTCTTGGCGATCCGAGTCCTTTTACAACTGGCACAGGACGTGCAAGCGATGTATCCTCAGGCGAGCGAAATCCTTCGGAACTACATGTATGTTGATGATGTCCTTGCCGGCGCTCACACTGAAGCCGACGCCCGTCTCGCCATACGAGAGCTTCAAGCGGCCCTCCAATCTGCGGGCTTCCCGCTTCGGAAGTGGACTTCCAATAAGAAGGAAGTACTTCAAGCCATTCCGAGAGAGCACATGCTGCGAGAGGACTTTCTCGAGCTGGAAGACGCGAGCACTGCAAAAACCTTGGGTATTCGATGGCAAGCTGCTGAGGACGTCTTCTTATTCACCGTAGCGGACCCCCCCCTTGAAGGAGTCGATCTCCAAGAGGCAGGTTCTGTCCCATATCGCTAAGCTCTTTGACCCCGCTGATTGGCTAGCCCCATTTGTCATCCGAGCGAAGATATTCAAGGCAAATCTGGCTTACCGAACTGGGCTGTGATGATGTTCTGCCGCCTCTCCTGCTGCAGCAATGGCACGAATTCCTGCAGGATTACCCAGGCCTCAGTCGACTCCGCATTCCCCGTTGGCTAAACACCAGCGATAAGCTCTCGTGGGAGCTTCATGGCTTCTGTGACGCGTCACGGAGCGGTTCTGCTAGCCGAACTCTGGGCGTCGATCGTTCCTGAACTCCCAATCCCACCTGCAACCTCCTAGTTTTGGACCGACTCTACCATCGTGTTGGCTTGGCTCAATAAACCCCCGTGCAGTTGGTCCACCTTCGTGGCCAATCGGGTATCCAGGATCTCCGAAAGCACCAGTGGCCAAAGCTGGTCACATGTGCGCTCCGAGGACAACCCCGCTGATCTGGCGAGCCGTGGAGTCTCCGCGGCCGAGCTATCGGCCAGCAGCCTCTGGTGGCATGGGCCGGACTGGCTCCAGCGAGCCCCCGAGTATTGGCCAACTCCCCATAACGAACTCCCAGACACCCAGCTGGAGCAACGGGTCCAGTGCCAAACCACCGCGACCACCCTACTCGAGGACGTCAGCGAACGTTTCTCGAATTATGGTAGGGCACTACGAGTCACTGCGTACATCCTACGCTTCGCCACCAAGAGGATTTCGACGCCTTCCACGGTTCGCCTTACCAATGACGAACTTCTTTCCGGACCTCTCAGCGGCGGGAATACCTCGCGCAGATACGGGCCCTGGGTGAAGGGCGACTCCTGCCATCATCCAGCACTCTACTCAATCTGAACCCATTTCTCGACCAGCATGGGTTACTCCGCTCCTGCGGACGACTCCGGGCCGCGGAGTCCCTCCGATATGATGAACGTCACCCTATTCTCCTCCCCTATAGTACTCATTTCACTCGCCTGCTTGTCGAATTCGCCCACCGCATCACGTTGCATGGCGGCAATCAACTGATGGTGCGGTATTTGCGCACCAAATTCTGGATCCCACGGATAAAGAACATGGTAAAGTCCCACATCAAGGGGTGCAAAGTCTGCATCGTTCATCGTCGACGACTACAGACCCAGATGATGGGTGATCTCCCTCGAGAACGCATCACGTACTCCAGGCCCTTCACCCACACGGGCATTGACTTCGCAGGGCCGTTCGAGATCAAAAATTACACCGGGCGTGCGTGTCTCATAACTAAGGGTTATGTCTGCGTCTTTGTGTGTTTCAGCACGAAGGCAATCCATCTCGAGGCTACCTCCGACCTCACCACTGAAAGATTTCTTGCAGCCTTCTCTCGGTTTGTCGCACGGAGACAATGCCCACAGCGCATTTACTCCGACAACGGCAAAACCTTCGTAGGGGGCCTCAAAGGCGCTCGAAAAAGATTTCCTGAACGCCACCAAGCTTGAAATAATGAAGGCATTTCCCCAGCACATTTTATCCTGGCAGTTCATTCCGCCAAGCGCGCCCCATATGGGAGGACTGTGGGAAGCAGGGGTCAAAAGTTTTAAGACCCTGTTTTACAAGTCCTCGTCCACTGTCAAATACACCTTCGAGGAACTTTCCACTCTCCTGTGTAGGATCGAAGCGTGCCTAAACTCCAGGCCAATCTCTCCCATGAGCGAGGACCCAGAGGATCTGCTGGCCCTAAGCCCGGGACATTTCCTGATTGGAGGACCACTCTTATCCATTGCGGAACTGGAAATTCTGGTCGAGCTTATGTCGCTGATCAACCGATGGCAGCGACTAAAGGCAATCCAGCAGGCTTTCTGCCGCCGCTGGAAGAGTGAGTACCTCAAGGAGCTTCACAAACGAAACAAGTGGAAATCACCGACTCGCAGCATCCAGACCGGCGACCTCGTGATCGTGTCCGAAGATCATCTCCCCTCCAACGAGTGGCGCTTAGGGCGAATTGAGCGCACTCTGCCCGGGGCTGACGGTCTCGTCCGAGTGGCTGATGTCACCACCGCGCGTGGGTCTATCCGAAGACCCGTAGCGAAGCTCATTCTGTTGCAAGACAGCAGGAGTCCTGAGTCTAAAACCTTATCGTGACTCCCAATCCCTCTATGTTTCCTCCGAATGTCCTCGTCTCCGTGCATGTTTCTCGTTCCCGTGCATAGACTAATCCACTCCCCCATACGTAATTTCTTTCGTTACAGTTCGTTCAGCTCGCCCCTTCATAGCGACATGGCCCCCACGCGTCTGCCGCACCACCGCAGCAAACGAGCTCCACAGGGCACGAACGTGTACCGATGCCGGGTCTGTCGGGGGGTTCATGCACTCCGGCAGTGTCAGCGCTTCCTGAACCTCCGAGGCGGCTTCGGGCGGTGCTCATCAATAAGTATTGTCCCAATTGCTTGGCACACGAGCATTCATCCGACGCGTGTCGGACTCGCCATGGTTGCCGACGATGCGGGCAAAGGCCCTGCTCCACATGGCCGACCAACCGCCGAGACAACGTGCCTCCGCCCGGCGTCGCATCCAATCACCCCCCTCCGGGCGTGCTGCACCCCCGCTACAACCACGTTCCCGATCATCGTCCGACCGCTCCGCTTCCCCAGAAGGCGCACCCGAGATTTCGCTATCCTCCCTGCTCCACGCCAGGACGACGACTGTCCTTCTTGATGCGTGTGCGGCTGAGAGCCGCATCAATCTCTCCTTTGCCCGGTCCCTGGGGTTAGCTGTGACCAAGGTCGGGGTCGACCAAGCCTGTACGGCCGTCCTCGAGTCAAGGTCCGACAAGACGTTCCGACGGAACGTTATATTCCGGGTCGAAGAGGACTTGCTCATCCGCACTCCCATCCGGGAAGCGCCACCCTGATCCTGGCCGACCCCTATTTCTATCGGCCGGCGACGGTATCCGTGGTGCTCGGGGCAGACCTCTATCCTGAGGTCATCCAACCAGGCTGTGTGCCCGGTCATAGCGGTACTCCCGCAGCCCAGAGCACCGTGTTCGGATGGGTCGTCTCCGGCTCCTGTGGGATCTAGGCGCTCCAGGACGTTGCCGTCCCCCATCCTTTATATGTCCAGGGTGGCAATTGCAACATGTTGCAAGGGGGGCGGTATGTTCACGCCACCGGGTGAACAGCTGTGAGCGGCGAAGAGCAGTGAGCGGTGAGGAGTGAGGAGGGTTTTTTGATCCTCGGCATCTACGGTCACACCAGAAGAAGTGACTTGGTTTTTCCAATGGGCACCGCCATTATTCTGAATCGAGCTTTTCACCCGAACTCCCGTTCTTTTGCTTTTACGATTTGTCAATTTTTTCAACCCGAACCATTTTCGTGTGTGTCGGGCTCTCTGTGAATATTAAATAAAGCATAAGTTTATTTAACCGAAGTTTTCGCGCGTTTTTAATTCACCACTCGCTCACCATATCCAGAAGAAATTGGCACCCGCCAACTACTTGTATTTATTTGGTTCCTTGGATCCATCTTAGTGTCTTTGTGAAACATTGCCCACTGCAGCTTCAGTTGTGTGGGGAGTTTCTCTAGTAGCTCTTGTACGAGCATTGGGTTCTGCATGTAACCTAGCACATGCTTCCATCGTTGAGTAGATGTTTCGTACACACAGTGCGTATTCGATAAGTGGTTCAAGCTTATCTTTTATTGCGGGTAGTTGTCGCGTTTTTTCCAGTAAGTTGTGCAAAATATGCTCTGGCCAACCGAAACACATACGTAATGTTTGTATGATTTCAGGGACCATTGCTGGTAAAAGGAGTTTGGATTGAACTAACTCACGGGCTTTTCCCTTTAGGCTAGCTTGCAGCCGCATAAGATTTTCTGCATTCGTATACCCAGCGATTTCCGTAAAACTACTGTAGAATAGAGGCCAGTTCTGAGGATTGCCATCAAATGTTGGAAGCTCTTTCGGTATCGCTTGACGGGCTGCAAGTTGTGCCGCGCTTGGCATTGCTGTGTTTAGGTCTGCGTCCATTCGCACTTTATTTTCTGGATAGTACGATGCAGCCCTGTTTTGAGTATTCGTAAAATTCCAGGGTGCCATCGGCGTAGCACTTAAGTGCGGTTGTTCGCGTGTCGTAGCACGCTTGTTGTTTGAGGTTAGGAACGGCAGCTGCGGTGCCTCGTGATCGTAATGCCACGTGTCACGCACAGCTGAGTGTGTGACCATCGCTTTTTGTTTGGCAGAAGTAAAAATAGGAACAGCTGTCCTAGCTGTGTCCTGGAATATTTTTGGAGGGCATAGTCCAAAGTCCCGATCCGGTTCTTGTAGCGGCCCCGTTGGTTTTGCTGGTGACGAAGTAGCCTGAGGTTCGCCTGCTCGTGTGGTATTTCCGAGGTTCTGCAATGCGTTGCTCAATGGTTTACCAATGAGTTTATACTTTTAAGCGACGTTGATAAGTTACGTGATCTATGTAGGTCGTAAACAGTTGACCGTTGAGGTTATGTATCACAATTTAGTGATTGGTTATGCAATCATCGAGGTTAACCTCTATATGATTCACTTGTAGAACCATGGGTTCACCCGTCAAGTTGAGTTCAATAATTAACTTTTTCGGTTCCTTTAGTGGTTTACCACTGTTAGATTAATATATAGAATTAATCTGTAGAATTAATTTATAGAATTAATTCATGGCCTATAGTTTATAGAATTAATTGTAGAATTAATTCCTGGCATAATTTATAGAATTAATTATAGAATTAATTCCTGGCATAATTTATAGAATTGTTGAGTTTGGCGCTAAGGTTCGATGTTTTAGCGGGCCCACAAGAAACACTCCACTTTTCACGTGATACTTCATTTATTTCTTCCACGTGTTTTCTTATGCTAATGGTAGGCTAAGTGCGTGTGTGTATGGTGAGCGAGCGAGTCGGTAGTTGAGCCGCTATAAATTAATCGCCCTTACTCGCGGTTACTTCCATCTTATGATCAATGAGATGTGGGCGACCTAATCCTTCTTTATCGTAGCAGGGTAATTTAGCAATTGCAAAATTAAGTTTTTGCTGCTAAGACTCAGACGGTCCATTTTCACGGATTCTCCTTAATCATTTCCTTTTTCTTCAATAATATCCGATACTATTAGTGGGTCTTCCTTCAATTTATCTATTAAACCAAATTTACGACAAAAATCTATTCCAAGATACATGTCTTGTTTTAAATCAGGAACAATAAAGAAATCAAGGGGTTTGGTAAGTAGTCGATACGTAATGTCACTTGTCAATTTACCTTTAACAAAACATTCAGAATTGTTGGACGTAATTATTTTGCCTGAACAATTGCGTGTTTTAGGATGCTTTAAAAACTCTTTAGCTACCTTACTTCCTAAGCAACTAATATTAGCGCCACAGTCTAAAACAGCAGTGAAGGGCTGGCCTTCTATCTTTATTTCTGTTTACAATCGATTATCTGATCGGGAAAATATACTGGAAATCAATTTCTTGCGGTTATTTCTAACCTTCTTCCAAAAGAAGCGTAGTCTATGCGTAGAGCGCTTAGACTTAATCATTGGTCGTATGCTGCCTACTTTACCAAAGATGCGATGAAGAACGGTCTCATACTGAGCCAAACTTTTATCGACCGTTTTCGAAGTTGGTCCTACATTTCCTTGTGAATCTGTTTCTTTCCTACAAACAAAAGGTTCACATTCCTCTGTTTGGGAATATTGGTCTGGATGCGACAAAGAAGTGTTGATCGCCGCATCCGTCGGTCGGTTTTCCTGGGGGTTGCAATTACGACAACGCGGTTTAAAAACAATTACGGCTCCGCAACCATAGCAAAATACCGTACGCGGTTCTAGACAGATATCAAAACGGTGTCCAGGCTTCCGGCAGTTCCAACATGTAAGTTTATGTTGAAAAGCTTCCACCTCCTCCTGCATATAATTCTCGAAATAACAGTCTAATTCAGCTATCTTTGAACGATGTCCAAAAGTATTCTTTGTCGATATGCTCTTCATTTGTTTAGCAAATTGCTCGTGGGTGCGTACTTCCTGTCTCAGATGAGATAAGGTAAAAATTCTTAGATGCATAAGTTCATAACGAATTGCTGACTTTGAATGTCTAATTAATAACTTGACTAAAGAATCCTCTGAAAGTTGTGTGTTTAATCTTCCTACTAGCCTTTCGACACTAAACTGGTAATCCTCAAAGGTTTCATTCTCGCCCTGGTGTCTGCTATTAATCAGTTCCCAGGTGTCCATATCGTTATCTACTTCATCAAACTTCTGTCTAAATTCTATGCTCGATGAAATTTCCACAGTACATACAAATGATCACAAAGTACTTGATAATCTTCATTTAAATTTTGTTCTGCTAATGAACGTATAGGAAATCCTCCGAATGCATTCCATCTTTGGAACCATCAAATTTTATTCGTCAACGCTGCAGAACGTTCTGGAATGGGGTTTGGTTCTTTTCGCTCAAGTCGAATAGAAGCTAACTTGTCGTCAATCAGCAAAGCTAAATGGTTTACTAACTGTTCCTGTTGTGCTTGGATAGCAGTTTGTATCATAGTTGTATAATCTGGACGGGTACTTGGTCTTGGACTACTAGCTTAATTAGGCGGTGGTCTATGTTGACGTGAAGTGGTCGAAGATCTCGTGCCGATCGCTCTCCTTTGAATTGCTCCCTGATTACGAATAGGTTTGGTCTTGGCAGGTCGACCCGGTCCTGAACGAGTATTATGAGGGGTCACAGGCTGAGTTGTGGGCTCGCCAGATACTAGCTTCTTGGAGTTCCGTTTCCAAGTCAATATTTGATCTTACAAGTTGTTTCATCTTACAAGGATGCTTGCAAGTGGTGCATAAATTCGAAGTTTTTAAACACTCTGTAATACACTTATTGTGAAATCTGTGCTTACAAGGCGACGAAGCAATTGCTTCGTTTTCATTTAAAGTTTCATGGCAAATGCCGCAAAATGGGTCAGTTTCTTGCAAAGCTCGCGCAATGCTCTCGTGACTGTGTCTAACAGACATACTTAAATTTTTCTTTAATTAATTTAAATTAAATAAATTTGGAATCCGCCATCATTATCCAATCCTATTGCCGTTTACAAAGTTGATTCAATCTGCACAAAAAATAGATTTCTATTAAATGTTAAATAAAAATTTCTATTGCCGATTTGTCTGAATGACGATTTCCTAAACTGGTCATATGCCGACATACGCCAGTCATATGCTATTACTGGTCCAGGTTCTTTTCACTCTAAGCAAATTTAAGGTCTAAGAATGCCTATTTTATAATATTGTAACTTTTAAACGACTCCATTAGTCAGTCAACCCGATATGACAAAGTTGCAACTGCAGTTCCTAACGATAGCCTCAAACTACAAAGATCATAAAATTTGCGTTCCTGCCTAGTCATACAAAGATACGTCCTACGATGCTGTTGCCGCCAAGAGTTTCTTCTGGTCGACTAATCCGGAAATTCTCGAATTACTATCGCGATTCACACAAGCAATCTACAACGGGTACCATCGCATTACGAGTCTGCATAACTAGCTTGAAAATAAAATTAATCTAAATAACTGGATATGAATGGATGATAATGAGCAAAAACATGTGTGTGGATACTTTGGTGGTGTACATTTCCGATTAGTAGTGGCGTTGTCCTACGTTTTATTCGGGCCTTATGATTGGGCGCCATTTCTGTAGTGTTGTTCTACATTATTCGAGTCCCACGGTTGGCATTTCTGTAGTAATGAATAATTTAGAATTCGGGTCCCACGTTGAGCGCCATTTCTGTAGTGATATTTATGTGCACATGTAGTTGTTAGCTGCCTAATTTTTCTACCTTGCTAACGATAACACAAGTGTTGCGGTGCAGGCTTAATTGCCGCCCCGCGCCAGTAGAAAGGCTTACCCAACGCGCCCCTGGTTTTTATTCTCTCTCATTCGAAGAAGAACAGTTAGAATTTACTTTGTCTTGCTTGCACTTATGACAGAGCGGCGGCCAGCTATGACGGCGCGCCAGTCACCGAAAATTAGGCAAGCAGGAAAGACGTGAAAAGGAGAGAAAAACACAAATGTAAGATAAAATAGAAACATGTGAGAAATTTGAATTAACATTGAAATAAAGATTTCAGCCAACCGATCTAACCGATCGATATGCCCACAAATTGTGCAACTGAATATAGCGCAATACAACACAAAACAGGCGTTTAATTGTTTGGTTAGAGGGCTCGGGGTATATGTTCGACTCGCGAACTTTTTTGGACTTGTCCCACGTCACGACCTGAACATTTTCTACATCCTGAAATATTTATTTCTTTGGCTCCAGAGATATTAGCAGAGTCTGAATATCTCTGAACCACGTGGATTGGAGTGGAATCTTCCAGAAGCTTCCTTCGTGAGAGCGACCGCGGCAGACGATTACATGCCGGCTCGCTGAGAGAGGAAGAGAGAGGGAGATAGTGAACGTGGAATCTTCCAGAAGCTACCTTCGTGAGAGCGACCGCGGCAGACGATTACATGCCGGCTCGCTGAGAGAGGAAGAGAGAGGGAGATAGTGAACGTGGAATCTTCCAGAAGCTTCCTTCGTGAGAGCGACCGCGGCAGACGATTACATGCCGGCTCGCTGAAAAAGGAAGAGAGAGGGAGATAGTGAACGTGGAATCTTCCAGAAGCTTCCTTCGTGAGAGCGACCGCGGCAGACGATTACATGCCGGTTCGCTGAGCTCTCTCAGAAAAGACAGGGAGATAGTGAACCACGTGCAAACAGGCAAACATAACCTCATTGTTACGCAACATATGCAATGAGCAACAGTGATAGAGTACCAGTTCAACCTAGCGCTGAGAGTCAGGAAGACGGCGCTGAGGCGACTGAGAATGGAGCGGTCTCAAGCGACAGAGAAACTGATACACCAACGATGTCAACGCCATCCAGAGGCGACGGTTTGTCAGTGCAACAAACGATTCTTAATGGAATGTTCGGGAGTCACGCAGGAAACGGTACGGCAATTAAACGGCCTAGTAAAATTGATCTAGCTTCGTGGTCCGTACCTGCGTTGGCGCAATCGATTATTCAAGGAGTGAGTCTACCGTTTCTGGCCAATACAGCTAATCTTCATAACGGATTGTGGACCCAAGGACAAAGTAACGCGGGTGGAATGCAGCATGGACCTGGAATACAACTGCCGGCTACCGGACACTTGACGTTAAGCCCTGGAGTGCACTCTACGGATTTAGGACACAAGAAAACTCTATTGTCATCGGATCAGATAGCGGCCCGCCAAGTAATTAACAAAGACTTACCCGTGTTTTCCGGTAAGCCAGAAGAGTGGTTGTTGTTTATAAGCCACTACGAACAATCTACTGAAAGATGTGGAATTAGTAACGAAGAGAATCTTATTCGGCTCCAAAAGTGCTTAAAAGGAGCGGCTTGGGATGCCGTTCGAGGAAAGCTAATGTGTCCAGAGACGGTGCCGTATGCAATCGGTACGTTACGGATGCTTTATGGAAGACCGGAGATTATTCACTCGAGCCTACAAAGGAAACTAAGAGAAGAACCAGCGGCACGCTCAAATAATTTGGATTCGGTTATTCAGCTAGCCTTGGCAGTGCAGAACTATTGCGCGACACTGGTCGCAATTGGGCTTAAAGAGTATCTGCACGATCCAGCTTTACTAGGCGAGCTCGTCGAGAAGTTGCCGGGAGACTTGAAACTCGATTGGGGAAGACACCGAATGACTCTAATTGGATGTGTGGCTAACTTGTCTATCTTTGACAATCGGCTGTTTGGCATTGCAATGTGTGCCTCAATGGTTACGCCGTATACAGTTCCAGCTAAGGATAGAGCAAAGAGAACCAAAGAGCGAATTTTTCTGCACAACGAATTGCAAAGTTCGTCGATGTGTCAAGGTGCGACGCAGTTTGAACTCAAGAGTTTGCGCACGGTACGTAAGTAAGACTTGCCTACGCAAACAGTTACCGACGAACTGGTAACATCGAGAAAGCATCTACAGTATTTACCAAATTTAAGTTACTGTAACGTAAAAGCAAGCGTAATTATTGGTCTGGATAATTTGAAAGTTTGTGTGCCTTTGGAGATACGGGAGTCCGAAGGAGACGACGTGGTCGCGGCGCGCTGTAGATTGGGCTGGTCTGTGTATGGCCGGCACAGCGACGCCGCTCCAGCGTCCTCATACATATTGCACATATGTGAGTGCAATGAAGCGAGCAGCATGCGCGCTTTGGATGCGTCAATGAAAGAATATTTTGCTATGGAGTCCTCGGGAACACGTGTGCCAAGTAAGCCATTGAGATCGATAGACAACGAGCGCGCGTTGCAGATTATGGAGGCGACCACAAGTTATTGCCCGATTGACAAACGTTGGCAAACTGGACTGTTATGGAGGTTCGACAAAGTAGATCTACCGGATTCATACTCAATGGCCATGAGGCGTTTTCAGTGTTTAGAAGCGAAAATGGCAAAGGATATCGATCTTAAAAGCTTTATGTTGGACATTATGCAAAGCTATGAAGAAAAGGGATACATCCGGAGATTAACAGAAAGTGAGCTAAATAAGGGTTAAAGTTCATGGTTTCTTCCTATATTTACAGTCACTAACCCAAACAAGAACAAGACGAGGCTGGTCTGGGATGCAGCTGCGAAAGTCAACGGCACGTCATTAAACGACGTCTTGCTAAAGGGCCCGGATATACTGGCATCTCTAGTTGGCGTGTTAATACGTTTTCGGGAGCGACCAGTAGCAGTGGCTGGTGACATAAGTGAGATGTTTTACCAAGTAAGAGTGCGCCCAGAGGACCAGACGGCTCAGAAGTTTATATGGCGCAGTGGAAATTCGGCTAAAGCGGCAGAAACGTACGTGATGCAGGTTATGATGCAGGTTATGACGACTGGCTCGAGTCGACAAACACCGAAGACGAGAAGACGGAGTTGGCCATGGAGGTGCAGAGAATTCACTTGGAGGGTGGATTCAACATGAGTGAGAGCGCTCAAGAACCAAGAAGGAGACGTGCCTAGGGAGGTGGGATTCCTTGAAAAAAACGCAAGATAAGGTTTTAGGCATGTGGTGGCTGCCCGTGACAGATCAACTTACGTATGTAGTCAAGCCGGATGTGGTTGTCAATTTTTGACCCACTTGGATTGCTTGGCTTTTTCACTGTTCGTGCTAAAATTATTTTGCAGAATATCTGGCGAGCAGGAACGGATTGGGATGAGTCTCTTCAGGAAGAGGACCAAGCAGATTGGAAAATTTGGGTGAAGCTGTTACCCAAAATCAACGAAGTGAGGATTTCAAGGTGCATGCCGAAGGTTTGTTGTGCAAGACGAGTACAACTTCACACGTTTGTGGATGCCAGCATCAACGCTTATGCAGCGCTTGTGTACCTGCGAGCAGAAGTGGATGGAATAGTCCACTGTTCCCTGGTAGCGTCTAAGACACGAGTGGCCCCCTTGAAGCCAGTCTCAATACCACGGATGGAACTGATGGCTGCTGTTTTAGGTTTACGGCTGACGAAATTCATCGAACCTGAACTCTCAGTAACAGTATGTCAGCGTATTTTCTGGACGGATTCTAAGGACGTTTTATGCTGGATTATATCAGATGCCCGCAAATACAATCAATTTGTGGCATTCCGAGTTGGAGAAATTCTGGAAGAGTCTGACGTGCTATCTTGGCGATGGGTGCCCACCCAGCATAACGTTGCAGACGATGGCACGAAATGGAAGATGCCAGACCGGGAATTCAAGGTGGTTTGTTGGCCCGAGATTCTTGTTTGAACAAGAGACACAATGGCCTAGCATGGAGCAGAGCCCGAGCAAGACGAGTGAAAGTATCTTGCACCACGAGGAGAAAGTCAAAGGGAACTCTAGTTTGGCTTGCATCACACCTGATCCGGAACGATTCGGGACGTTGGAAAAGCTACGGGCGGTACAAAAGCGAGTTCTAAACTTTTTGCAAGGCATATGTAAGAGGCCTTGCGGAGAACAACTGATGAAACCGCGATGTGGAAACCGATGCAGTTTTTATTCGTGCATGCCAAGAAGAGGAGTTTCCAGAAGAGATCAGATGCCTAAACCAAGGACATGGCATAACAAATAGGAAAAGTAAGCTATTTAAGTGCACTCCTTACCTGGACGAGTTAGGAGTGCTACGTATCAAAGGACGAATCGACTGAATTGAAGGAGTAGATATGGACACTAAGCGACCCATTATACTACCGTAAAAGCATAGAGTAACGTTTCTGATTGTGGAGTACTATCACAGGAAGAATTACCATTTGCACAATGAAATTGTCGTTAACGAGGTACGACAGAGGTACTGGATAACCGGCTTACGCGCTTTAGTGAGAAAAGTCGCCTGTGTAGCGTGCCGTATACGAGTGGCCCGACCAGTGCCACCAAAGATGGGCGATTTACCAAAGGAGAGGTTATCGCCGCACACACAACCATTCACTTTTACTGGAGTGGACTGCTTCGGCCCATTTGAAGTCGCAGTGGGCCGCAGGCACGAGAAGAGATGGGGCGTGTTATTCACATGCCTTACGACCCGAGCGGTACACCTAGAAATTGCTACATCACTGTCAACCGACTCATTTCTTTGCGTATTGTAGGCGTTTGTAGCCAGAAGAGGGGGTGCCGCGTACCATACTATCGGACAATGGTACAAATTTTAGAGGAGCCAGCCGCGTATTAAAGGAGCACATAGAACGGATATCAACTTCAGCTGTGGAACAGCAGTATCCAACGTTGGAGTTCAAGTTTAACCCTCCCAGTTCACCGCCCATGGGCGGCGTTTGGGAGTGACTGGTACGTTCTACTAAATCTATACTTTCAGAAATACTGCCAAAGGCCGGCCTGAAGGAAGAGGTGTTAAGAGGAGCGTTTGCTGACGTAGAGCAAATTTTGAATTCAAGGCCTCTGACGTATGTGCCTTTAGAAAGCGCCGAATCGGAAGCATTAACGCCGAACCATTTTCTAAAAGGCAGTTCTAGTGGCCTACGTGAGAGCGGTTCACTGCAACAGTCTGGGCCGCAACTCGCAAAAGGGTATCGTGTTGCCAGCCAAATTGCCGACCGTTTCTGGAAGAGGTGGCTAAGAGAATATCTACCTACAATCACAAGGCGCACGAAATGGTTCCAACCACAGCTCAAGCCGGTAGCAGTAGGTGACGTGGTGATAATTGTAGACGATGCCGCTAAACGTAATACGTGGCCAAAGGGAAGAGTGATCGACGTTCATCGTGGGAAAGACGGACAGGTGCGAAGCGCAGTCGTTCGCACAGTAGATGGACTTGTGACGAGACCAACAGTGAAGCTGGCCGTACTAAATTTGGAGAGTAATCCACCGCACGAAGACGCTGGTGAATTACGGGGTGGGGAATGTTGCGGTGCAGGCTTAATTGCCGCCCCGCGCCAGTAGAAAGGCTTACCCAACGCGCCCCTGGTTTTTATTCTCTCTCATTCGAAGAAGAACAGTTAGAATTTACTTTGTCTTTGCTTGCACTTATGACCGAGCGGCGGCCAACTGAATTAACATTGAAATAAAGATTTCAGCCAACCGATTTAACCGATCGATATGCCCACAAATTGTGCAACTGAATATATCGCAATACAACACAAAACCGGCGTTTAATTGTTTGGTTAGAGGGCTCGGGGTATATGTTCGACTCGCGAACTTTTTTGGAGCTGTCCCACGTCATGACCTGAACATTTTCTACAACAAGTGTATGCTAAAGATAGGTTGTGCACTTCTAGCGTTGCTCTTGGTTAGCTCGTCGGATGAGGGAGGGTTCTTTCCTATACTAGGCATACGCACGGATCATACAGAAAAAATATAAGTGCACTATCAGAAACTAAAAAGGATGTAAAAAGCAAAATATTGGACCAGATCGGGATACTATTAATTGTGCGGACGACTTATCTGCAGATTAGCTAAAGGTGTTGTTCGCTAACCCTTTCTGTACCCACCCTACCTTGGCAAACTATTGGGTTTGATTGATTGCCCCTTAGCAGACTGTTAAATGATCTTAGACGATTTGTAACGGCAGCATAGTCATGGATTCAGGTGACGGACTCCTCAAAGAATTAGTTTACGCAAACATGACGAAATTTCAAGTTACGGGTTTAATTCCAAACAAAAGGTTTTCATGACTTAATATTCTAAGAAATTACAAAATAAAGATATGCAAAAAGATATACCAAAATAAATTTAAACACGATAATTAGAGCAAATATAGATTCAAAAAAAAAATTCATAGTAATTCAAAAGAGATTTGGGTTATGATACCGCATGTGCCAGTTGGAAAACAAATATTTATAGTATATACATGTGTGTGTTAACTCACAATTTATCCAACGGTGCGATCTCTGGGCCCATCGATGCTGCAGGGATTTGCTATATAATTTAGTTATTAGAAAAATGAAATGCAACAAAGCCAATCTCAACGCATTACATACCCATTAGGTTTCCTACTAAGGAAAACTGATTTTACTTAACCAAATAGGGACTTAATTTTAATAATATTTAAAGTTTCGATATTTAAATTTCTTTTAGTTCAGCAAAAATTTACGTTGATCAAAGAGAAAAAAGAGGTATGAAAAGGTGTTGCCATGGTACAACAAAAAAAAGTAGTATCCAAACCAAAGGGCTGTTACTCCATACTTTAAGTAAAGATGAAACAAGAAAAGGTAGCAGAACTACTACTAAGTATGCATATGCACCAAAAAAGAAATCGAAAAGTAGTAGATCTCGCTCAAATTGTGTGTATAATGTTGGTATTAGCCGGGGAGTTACATCATTTCATCACCAGACTATTTTAGCCTGGCCCATGGCGATGATTATTAATGAAATGGAAGGGCTGATGAAGTAAATCCGGTGTCTTAGTAATAACCAAGTTCAATATAACGATGTTTCAACGAAGAAAATACCAGTGATTGGGCTGTGGAACAATCAAACGAATTATCCCAAAGAAAATGAAAAATCCAAGGCTGCTTGAAAGCCAAAAGCTGCTTGGTCGACGCCACGCGACCGAAATATAAATTTTAACTGAAATATAACTGGGTTTAAATTCTAATATTTTCACTAAATTTAATTTTATATCACCTTATTCTTCGAATATTCACTAATATTTATATTCACTTTAGCCAAATATGTATATTACTGCCTTGTGCGGTCACTGTACTTTTTAACGATGATGTAATATGCACGTGTTTCACAAATATATATGTATATATATATATTTATTTGAATGTCAATATTCAGGTCTTTTCGCAATCAAAGTATCAAATTAAATGAAAAAGCCTGTACCAAAAATTCTGTTTCTAAGCAAACGCAATGCATGCGAACGAATTCTAACGGATCTTTTCCATGCTCTCTTCTTTGCTTACGCTTGCGTTCGCTGTGCGAAATGAGAGTAAGAACCGTACCAAGTTAAGACATGTGCGTAGTACTCAAGGGGGTTATTCATTCATTCTTGCAAACAAACAAAAGAAAATATTCTTTCCGAAATGCAATTAAAATTATTATTATTAAAGAGGGCTACTACACCACAGTTAATGCTACGGAAGCCTACTGACGGAGTCATGAACTGAAAAAGGACCTCTTTAGCTAATTTAGGTGCTTATGTCTTTTAAATGATATACACCTAGAGATTTATTCTGCTCGTTTGCTAATTCATAATACGACGAACTGACCTTCCTCAACACCTTAGCTGGGATGAAGACTGGTGCTAAATTGCTACTAAATCTTTTTGGGGCTGAACTCTGTGTAAAATTTGGAGCATGAACTGTGTCACCGACTTTTAGTTGTCTACTTCTGCTACGTAAATTGTAATTACGAGCATTTGTTGCATGTGCCTTGGCTATGTTATTCTTAGCTTTTTGCCGAGCTACCTGCAATGCATCGAATCTATGCAACGATGTGTCTTCAGTCATTAAATTCAATTTCCGCAAAAGTTCATAGTCTTTACCATTATGAAGCATGTGTTGACCAAAACATAGATAGTAGGGGGAATATCCAGTACTGCGGTGGATAGAAGATCGAAAGGCTGCACTAATTTCTGTAAGATGATTATCCCAAGTGGTATGGTCGGTCCCTATGTATGCGCGAATTGCTGCTAGAACTGAGCGGTTAAGACGTTCACTTGCGTTCGCCTGAGGAGAATAAATAGCGGTGCATTGATGCGAGACACCAAATCGAGTAAGAAATGACTTAAAGAATCCGGATTTGAATTGTGAACCATTGTCCGTCAGTATACATTCCGGTACGCCAAATGTATAAAATATACAATTTTCTAAATATTCGCAAATACGATTGAATGTAAACTTCTTAAGCGGATGCAGAAAATGAAATTTGGTGTTGTGATCGACGATGATCAATAATCCAATGTGCCCTTGCTTTGATCTAGGATACGGACCTAATAAGTCCATGTAAAGCTTTTGAAACGGTCTATCGGATGTCCTGGGCTTTCCCATGGGAGGTCGAAGAATCTTGTTGCCGCTTTTTGTAGACCGACAAGTCGAACAACTGTCAATATATTTTTTTTATTTGGGATGCCATGTTGGGCCAAAAGAAGTATCTCCTAATCTTATCACTAGTTTTGCCAATGCCACAATGTGCTGAGTTCGGGGGATTATGTGCTGTCTTTATTATGTCTTCGGTAAGACTGGATGCGTGTTCTGTTCGCTTATAAACATATTTGCTGGACTGGTTGTCTGTAATGCGTTTTGGCAGTTCACGATATTCATCTGATTCAAAATATTTAGACGACAAATCTATCAAAGGTTTTATTTCCGAAAGTTCTGAAACTTCATCCCGTCGCAATAATGAGTCCGCTACAATGTTTTGAGACCCAGGACGATGAAAGATTTCAAATGAGAAAGCTTGTAAGTTAATTGCCCATTTCGCTAATCTACCGGAAAGGTCCTTCTGTTTCATAAGCCATTTTAGAGAACCGTGATCGGTAACTACTAGAAAAGTTTGTCCCTCAATGTATGCTCTAAATTTCTTAATTCCTTTAATTACTGCCAAACATTCGAGTTCTGATATAGTATAGTTTCTTTATGCTTTATTCAGTTTTTCTGACATGTAAGCTATCGGTAGTTCTATGCCTTCGGAATAAGTTTGAGCTAACATACATCCTATACCTACTAAACTTCCATCACATAATAAAATAAACGGTTTCTTAAAATCGGGAGTGGTCAAAATAGGTGCTGAAGTTAATCTTCGTTTCAGTATTGAGAAAGCGTAGTCTGTCTCTTCGTTCCAACTAAGAGATCGGTTCTTTTTTAAGAGTTCTGTTAATGGGAAGCTAATGGTGGCATAATTTTCAATAGAACGTCGATACCAGCCAGTCAGTTCCAAAAATCTCCCTAAGTGTTTCACTGTTGTTGGAATCGGAAAGTCGTTTATTGCACAAATTTTTCCAGGATCGTTTTTCACTTGTCCGTATCCAATAATAAAGCCGAGGTATTTAATCTCCTACATGCAGAACTTAGATTTAGCTACATTAATCGCAAGATTCGCTTTACGCAGTCTCAATGCTACCTCTTGTATTAAAGCAATATGCGATTCAAAATCTTCGGAAAGAATTAGCAGGTCATCGAAGTAAACGAATAACCTCTACATAAAATCTGCGGGGCGTTGCACAAACCAAAAGGCATCACTTTATATTGGTAAAGTGGCCGGTTAGGTATTGTGAAAGCGGTGTATTGACGTGAGCTTTCCTCTAACGGAATTTGCCAGAAGGCGTGCTTCATGTCCAGTCCAGTAATAAATCGAGCAGGTGGCGGCCTGCTAAGTATTCCATCAATATGGGGAAGAGGATGCGCGTCCTTACGAGTGCACTGATTGACTGCTCTAGAATATAATCGAACTTTATAGCCACGTCTCACCAATACACAATTGGAGCTCCATGGACTGTTACATTCTTCAATGATATCTAAATCTAACATTCTATCTATTTCCGTGAACATTAGCTTCTCAATGGCCGTCGAAATTGGCCAATGCCTTTGTTTAATGGGCCTAGTACTATCAACTTCAATCTTATGATCAATGAGATGTGTGCGACCTAATCCTTCTTTATCGTAGCAGGGTAATTTAGCAATTGCAAAATTAAGTTTTTGCTGCTAAGACTGAGACGGTCCATTTTCACGGAATCTCCATAATCATTTCCTTTTTCTTCAATAATATCCGATACTATTAGTGGGTCTTCCTTCAATTTATCTATTAAACCAAATTTACGCCAAAAATCTATTCCAAGATACATGTCTTGTTTTAAATCAGGAATAATAAAGAAATCAAGGGGTTTGGTAAGTAGTCGATACGTAATATCACTTGTCAATTTACCTTTAACAAAATATTCAGAATTGTTGGACGTAATTATATTGCCTGAACAATTGCGTGTTTTAGGATGCTTTAAAAACTCTTTAGCTACCTTACTTCCTAAGCAACTAATATTAGCGCCACAGTCTAAAACAGCAGTGAAGGGCTGGCCTTCTATCTTTATTTCTGTGTACAATCGATTATCTGATCGGGAAAATATACTGGAAATCAATTTCTTACGGTTATTTCTAACCTTCTTCCAAAAGAAGCGTAGTCTATGCGTAGAGCGCTTAGACTTAATCATTGGTCGTATACTTCACCAAAGATGCGATGACGAACGGTCTCATACTGAGCCAAACGTAGGTGACAAGTAAGCTATCGGTAGTTCTATGCCTTCGAAATTAGTTTGAGCTAACATACATCCTATACCTACTAAACTTGCATCACATAATAGTCTGTCTCTTCGTTCCAACTAAGAGATCGGTTCTTTTTTAAGAGTTCTGTTAATGGGAAGCTAATGGTGGCATAATTTTCAATAAAACGTCGATACCAGCCAGTCAGTCCCAAAAATCTCACTAATTGTTTCACTGTTGTTGGAATCGGAAAGTCGTTTATTGCACAAATTTTTCCAGGATCGGTTTTCACTTGTCCGGATCCAATAATAAAGCCGTTGCGTTGCTTTTGCTTAGCTCGTCGGATGAGGGGGTTCTTTCCTACTCTAGGCATACGCACGGATCATACAGACAAAAAAATGTAAGTGCACTATCAGAGACAAAAAGGATATAAAAAGCAAAATATTGGACCAGATCGGGATACTATTAATTGTGCGGACGACTTCTCTGCAGATTAGCTAAAGGTGTTGTTCGCTAACCCTTTTTGTACCCACCCTACCTTGGCAAACTATTGGGTTTGATTGATATCCCCTTAATTCCAAACAAAAGGTTTTCATGACTTAATATTCTAAGAAATTACAAAATAAAGATATGCAAAAAGATACATATACCAAAATAAATTTAAACACGATAATTAGAGCAAATATAGATTCAAAAAAAAATTCATAGTAATTTAAAAGAGATTTGGGTTATGTGGCCGCGTGTGAAACAAATATTTTTAGTATATAAATGTGTGTGTTAACTCACGATTTATCCAACGGTGCGATCTCTGGGCCCATCGATGCTGCAGGGATTTGCTGTATAATTTAGTTATTAGAAAAATGAAATGCAACAAAGCCAATCTCAACGCATTACATACCCATTAGATTTCCTACTAAGGAAGACTGATTTTACTTAACCAAATAGGGACCTAATTTTAATAATATTTAAAGTTTCGATACGTTACTTAAACTAATAATTCATTTAAATTTCTTTTAGTTCAGCCAAAATTTACGTTAATCAAAGAGAAAAAAGAAGTATGAAAAGGTGTTGCCGTGGTGCAACAAAAAAAGTAGTATCCAAACCAAAGGGCTGTTACTCCATACTTTACGTAAAGATGAAACAAGAAAAGGTAGCAGAACTACTACTAAGTATGCATATGCACCAAAAAGAAATCGAAAAGTAGTAGATCTCGCTCAAATTGGGTGTATAATGTTGGTATTAGCCGGGGAGTTACATCATTTCATCACCAGACTATTTTAGCCTGGCGCATGGCGATGATTATTAATGAAATGGAAGGGCTGATAAAGTAAATCCGAGGATCGCTGGTGTCTTGGTAATAACCAAGTTCAATAGAACGATGTTCCAACGAAGAAAATATCAGTGAGTGGGCTGTGGAACAATCAAACGAATTGTCCCAAAGAAAATTAAAAATCCAAGGCTGCTTGAAAGCCAAAAGTTGCTTGGTCGACGCCACGCGACTGAAATATAAAATATAACTGAAATATAACTGGGTTTAAATTCCAAATATGTATATTACTGCCTTGTGCAGTCAATGTACTTTTTAACGATGATGTAATATGCACGTGTTTCACAAATATATATGTATATATATATATTTATTTGAATATCAATATTCAGGTCATTTCGCAATCAAAGTATCAAATTAAATGAAAAAGCCTGTACCAATAATTCTGTTTCTAAGCAAACGCAATGCATGCGAATAAATTCTAACGGATCTTTTCCATACTCTAGAGGGGTTATTCATTCATTCTTGCAAACAAACAAGAGAAAATATTCTTTCCGAAATGCAATTAAAATTATTATTATTAAAGAGTACTCTGTTGATGACGTATGGCGTTGTAGGCAGCATGCAGCGCTGCCGGCATCGATTGAACCGATTTATATTGACTGTACCTTGTGTTATATTTATCCGATCAGATTCAAATTTTGGAATCTGAGTTTTTATACCCAATACTATCATCGTAGTAAACTTTATGGGGATACTCCAATTTTTATGAAAATGTTTCTTCTAGAGCTATATGATGTAGTGGTCCGATCCTAATAATTTTCATATTATATCTCACCCGGGTAATAAAAATTCCCATAAATAATTTCATCGCGATAGCTCTTAAGATGGCTGAGTAAAACGTATACGCTCCGACGGACGGACGGACAGACGGACATGGCTATATCAACTTAGATTATCATGCTGATCAAGAAGATCAGTGCGTTACAAACATCAGACCAATTTTATAATACAAAGGGCAAGGGTTTTTAAAAAAAACAATTTATTGTCACACATGCATAAATACATACACACAACTGAAGAGTTGTTTGCGAAGCAATACGAGTTGCCTAAAAGGTTGAAGAAGATAGAATAGTTAGATGCTATTAAGTTAACTGGCAAAATTCTTAACGAAGTAAGGGATATACAGAAAAACCATAGAGTCTACAGAGCTACAGAGTCTCCACTCTGCTGTCCTCCGACAGCAGGGAAATACGACCTCCAGTAATGAAAACGCTATTTATGAATAGAGCCCGACTGCTCGAGGAATATTTTGATAGAGTAAGCAAAGATTTACGCACTATAGATAATTCAACAGGCAATGAGACATGCATAATATATGTTAATAAAATCAATAATTTACCAAGGTTTGACAAAAGACGTAAAATTTAAAAATTCTATGGTGATTTAGAATTCAATGTCCGAATGTCAGTGTTAGGAATCAAAATGAACAATTAGGAAAATTGGAAGATTGAGGTGTTGCCAAAAATTCAGGTACCCACATTTTCTGGAGAATTATTTTCGGAATTAATTGAAAAAGAGAAGATTTAAGTCTTGTTCTTAATTTCACTTATTTAAAATCTGCAGGCGTAGCGAGGAGCATGGTAGCTCATCTATTGTCAGGTTCAGCTGACAATTATGCCGCATTGGAACTGTTCACAAAGCGGTCTGGAAATAATCGAAGGGTATTTTCCAACATTTGGGCATTATGGGCAACATTTAAACAGACTAAACGCTCAAATTTCAGATATCAGCGAAATGGCAAATCAGTAAGGCAAAAGCTACATTGGCTTTAGCCATAAGGTAGTAGTAGTTGGTCTTTGAAGTTTTCACCATATACAGGGTGCGTACGGTATTTGAGGACAAAGTGATAGTAAAAATAAAAAGCTTATATCTCGAACAAAATTTAATGAATCTTCACGAAATTTTTACACAATGTTTATTTGTTATATATCTATAAATTTATTCAATAAAATTTCCATTGGCTGCTATAACCTTCTCGATCCGGGAATAAAGGCTAGAAGTCAACACAGTAATACACTTCAGGAGTGGGTACATTTCCCACATCAGAAATTGTTAAGCATTGGGCGATATTAGTAAACCAATTTCTTAAACGATGCGACAGCATTGGAAAGAATAGAAACTCAGTTATAATCTTTAAAACAACATAATACTCATTTGCTAGGGTCAGGGTTGATCAAAGCCGCATTCCGATATTTTCCAAAGACGGGCTTAATACTAACAATCGATACTTAAAATACTGACTTACTACTAACAATCGATACTTAACCAGAAGGCCGGGGCTAACTTCGACCGCGTCAAAGTTTGTATACCCTTGTAACTTTTTTGCTAACTCTTTTCTTACCTATTAGCCATCAATGTGGAAGAACGTTTTATCTAAAAAGGCTTATGTTTGCGAAAGAATGGACCACAATCTTAGCATAGGAAATAACTAAGACATTGATCAATGTGACTGTTTTCCACCGATCGTTCGGAGCTATATCATATAGTCACCCGACCTTGATCAAATTTATAGGCATAATAAACTCTAATATTAAGTTTCACGATAATAGCACAGAAAATAACAAAGTTATTGAGAAAAGTCACTGTTCGTGACTTTGGCGTTTGTATGGGAGCTATATGATATACTGGTCCGATCCGGCTGAATCCGAGATATACAACCCCTGCAGTATATACAAGCTTACATGCTCTGTAGCTCTTACGGTCAAGGAGGAGTTTGAGTTGATCCAGACGGACGGACGGACGGACATGGCTATTTGAATTCGTCTCGTCGTGCTGATCAAAAATATATATACTTTGTAAGGTCGGAGATGCTTCGTTCTATGCTTTGCACACTTCTGACCAAAATTAATATACCCTTTTTGCAAGGGTATAAAAATACTGACATCGATATATGTGTAAACATTTAACGGAATTAAAAAATAACTGACATCTTACAAATTATGTTGTGGAGTGGACGGAATTATACAATGCAAACTCGATGTTCGGCAGTTGTTGGACCCAATCCGCGTGGTCCACGGGTTCTGTCAATTTACCCCGCTCACGGGATGAGGCAGTGGCATTCTGTACATGAATTATATTATTGTGAATTATATATGAATTATATTATATGTTTATGTGAATATATAAATGTATACATACCACAAGTGCACACTATGTTTTATTGCGTACATATTTGATTGTTTATACTTGCAACAAAGTGTTATAAGTTGAGCTCTTTGTGTTGAATGATTTTTGGTATGAATATATATTACACCTCCCCTTTTTAGAAAATAACGTAATATTATGGAGTTATTAAGTTATTACTAATAATGATAATTAATGATCGATTAATGGTAATGTATGTATGTATGTTTATGAGAAAAATTGTTTTATTTGTGTCTGGCCAGACAAATTTTCTTTCTCATTTACTTTTTTTTTTTTTTTTTTTTTGTATATACTTTTAATTAGATAAGTAGTTAAGTAGTTGAATCCATAAAAAATGTTATATATTTCTTTTTTATACCCCTGCAGAGGGTATTATAAAATTGATCAGATGTTTGTAACGCACAGAAGGAGACGTTTCCGACCCCATAAAGTATATATATTCTTGATCAGCGTGAGAAGCTGAGTTGATATAGCCATGTCCGTCTGTCCGTCCGTCTGTGCGTACGGACCACTATATCATATAGCTCTAGAAGAACTAGAAGAAACATTTTCATAAAAATCGAGTATGCTATGAAATTTACATATATGAGAGTAAAATTGTTTTCTTTGTATATTGATGAATTGAGTTGCAGAAAACAAATTTTGAACATGTAAAATTATTATTACCAAGGACTGCAAGGGTATACAAACTTCGGCATAGCCGATGCTAGCTTCTTTTGATTTTTTTTATTATTTTCGCAAATTTTTGACCTATCCTTATGTACTGTTTGTATCTTATTTTTATTGTTCCTAATTTGTATGTTGTTGTGGTCCTAGATAGGCTGAGTCAAGCTTATGACCAGCTTCTTTTTTTAAAAAAACTTTATCTATTTATAAATCTTCTGACTTATTGTCATACAAATTTTTCTGGTTTTCTTTACGTTTTTCTAACTTTATTTTAGCTCTACTGTATGCTAGTTCTAATCTAAACTTAACTTCTTTGGCATAATCATCTACGTTATATAATGGTTTTATTCTATTAATGCTATTAAAATGGATTGGTAAATTATTTCGTTTACCAAATACAAGTTCATAGGGACAGTATTTGTGTGTTTTTGATGGGGTTGTGTTAAAACAGTACACAAAATATTGTAACCATATGTTCCAATCAGTTTTATCTACTGATATATATGATCGAATGTACTCATTTAATGTGCTTTGTCGTTTTTGACTTTAGGCATTTTTCACATTCACATTTCACATTTATTAATGTAGTCTTTTACATGACGTGTCATGTTTTTCCAATAATAATATCTTTTACTTTGGCCAAAGATTTTGTGATGCCTGTATGGCCACCCTGTATTGGATCATCATTGTATGTAGACAAAATTGCTTCTTTATCTTTATCTTTTTCTATAGTGGTCACCGGTTAGCTCTACTCTTAATGTTTTCAATATTTTATTGCCTATTTCTTTCAAAAATTCTATTGGCAATACTTAAAAGACCTTTTCACTAGGTGCCAATTTGAGTTGTTTGATTTCGAGTATACCGGCTTGTTTTTCAAACCTTTGAAAAAAACTGACTAAATTTCCATTGGTGTACAGATCTCCAATCTCAATTCTTGCTATAACTTTCTTTCCATGTTTGAGGAAACATAAATCGTGTGTTATGCGCAAGGTTACTACTTTTCGTACTTCATCATTGCAGAGTACTTCATGTATTTTGGGCTTAGAAGCAACATTAGGTACGTACCTAATTGTATTGATTTTTTATCATCTGGCCAGAGATTATTTTGTCTACTTTGCTGTCTGGTGGTGACTTTCAGGACATTTGCTTGTGTTTTTTAGACCCAGTATTGTAATGCGGAATAATGCATCCGCAACAAAATTATCTTTTTCTCTTCAGATATTCTACTGTATATTCATATTCCTCTAGTTGATCTAGTCTCATTCTTGTTAATTTTGAACTCGGATTTATCATACAAAATAAATACGTCAGCGGTCTGTGGTCTGAAGTGTATATATGTTCGAAAGTGGGTAACAGGCCAGTGTATCGCATCTACTTCTTGCTCAGTAGTACTTTTATTACTTTCACCTTTAGTGAACGAACGGGACGCGTATGCTACTGGCAACTGCATATCGCCATAAGTTTGAGTTAGTGCTGCTCCACATGCATATTTGCTAGCATCTGTTGTTATGCAAAATTATTTGCTAAAATATGGAAACTGCAGAAATGTGGGTTCTAATAAGGCTTTTTTAGATATGCAAATCCTTTTTGGCATTCTACGTTTTTCTTACATAGTTGTGTTGTCGGACGTGCATGTTCTGCGAAGCTTTTAATAAAACGCCTGTAATAGTTGCAAAAAGCTACAAATCTTTTAGCACTTTCAGCATCTGTTGGTACTGGGTATTTTTTAATGACGTCATATTTGGTGTCATCTTTCAATATTCCTTTGTCGGTACATTTGTGACCCAAGAATGTCACTTCGTGCATGAAGAATGAACATTTTTCTGGATGCAGTTTTAGGTTGTTTTCTGCATATGTCAAAAATATCCTTTAGGTTTTTGAGCATGTGTTTCTCAGAACAGCAGATGACTATTAAGTCATCCATGTAAAGGAATGCTTGTGAAAGATTTAATCCAGAGAAAGCAATTATCATTCTTTGAAAGGAATTTGGTGCTATTTTCAGACCATACGGTAGTCTAGTAAACTGACAAGATCCATTGATAGTGAAAAGCTTTCTGCTCTCTGACGTGACGGTCCTGTTTTTGCATAGCTCCTGAGTTTTTATTAATATTTACTGTTTTTTCTCAATTTTTAATTGTGCTTAGTTTGTTTACACTTTCGCTGGTGTTGTTCGCTTGACTCCCTTGTGTTTTATTTCCATAATTCGCCAAATTAATCAGTTTAAACAGTTTTTTCTTTTTCGTGATTAGTGTTTGGTGCATTTACATATTTTTTTTTTTTTATTTTTTTCTTTCGTCATTGCTTCTGCATCATACCATCAGTGCTAGTGGCTTTGTTGTTCTCTCTGCTTTGTGCTTGTGCTCAGCTTCTCTCCCGCGTAATCACTTTTGTAAGGCCGCCTCTCAAAGCTCGGCTTATAACTGTTCTTGCACTCTCTGTTGTGCTGTGCACTCTAGCTGTCTCTTTATTTTATTTGTAATTATTGATTATTTATCAATAATTATCTTTGTGCTGTGAATTTAATTTTTCTATATATTCTTATATATATATAATTTTTTTTTGCCTTTCTTTCGACTTTTCAATGGCTTGTTGTCTACCTAATTGCAAGCATTCTGATCGTTTTGATGATCAGTATAGAGCAATATATTGTTGGCTCTGCGATAATCTTATTCACTTAAAATGTGCTGGCCTCAACGGCCGCGACAATGCAAATTTTCTGGTTTGTCTGTGCCTAAGCCTGAGCTTGGCTTAATGCGCTGGACTTGCCCATCTTGTGCCAGCCCGCAGCTTGATTTTAGCCGTATGTATAGGGATCTTCGTTTAAGGTTTCTTTCTTTAAAGAAACTGGACAAACAGCTGTCAAACGAATGAGACTCTAGCGTTCAATTATTGTCGCAATTCAAATTTGTTCCACCTTCTGAGAAATTGCACAAGAAATGTACCGTTGAGTTGCCTCGTAAGCAGTCGCCAGCTCTCTCTATTACTTCCTCTCCGATTTTACTTTCGCCTACACCATCTTCTTGTCCCTCTTTATGCTCTTCTTTTCAGATTGAAGTACCCATTACAAGCCCTGGTGTACCTCAATCTATCCTTCACGGGAACTCTGATCAATCACAGGATCATGCCGACTCTCAATCACATGCGGATCCCAATGCTCCTTCGCCTCCACTAACTGTAGTGCCTCATCGCAAACAATTATTTATCTCTAGGCTTGCTCCAGATACTTCTGAGTCATCTGTGGCAGCTTACATTGGTAATATTTGCCCTGCTAAGGTTTTAATTCAAAAGTTTTCTAGGCCTCGAGAAATCTCCTCTTTTAAAATTACAGTACCAAATGAGTACTTCTCAGCTATGGTTGAACCTAATTTTTGGCCAGAGGGCCTAGGTGTACACGAGTTTGCGCCCAATAAGCGCTCTAGTCCGTTGCCTGTCCACCTTCCTACTTTATCTTCTGCTTAAAAAAACTAATAACGTCTAGTCTTTGCATTCATTATGAAAATGTAAGAGGACTTCTTACCAAGCTGTCGAACCTGTTCTGTGATAGCCAAACCTTTTCGGCTGACATATTAGCTTTCTCTGAAACTTGGCTTAACTCCTCTGTTTTAGATAATGAAATTCTTTCTAATAACATTATTTCTTATAGGCTTGATCGTGTTGGTCGTCGTGGCGGTGGAGTACTCATTGCTGTAAACTCGAATCTGTCTTCAAGTGTGGTGCCGATTGATCTCCCCTTAGGTGTTGAGTTTATTTGCGTCGAAGTTACATGTTCTAACTTTAGCCTATATATCTCTTGTTCATATATTCCTCCAGCTTCTGATATCATGATCTACGTGCACCATGCTGATGCTTTACGAACTATTTTTGGTCGTCTTAAAGATCGTGATGTTCTTATAGTTTTAGGTGATTTTAACTTGCCTAATATTTCTTGGCTTGTTGATGATAATCTATCTTTCTTAATTCCTTCATCTCAACATGTTTTTCTTGATAGCCTACTTGAATGACCACTATATCAATTGAATTCTTTCCTTAACTATTCTAAAAGAATCCTTGATCTTGTTTTTGTCTCTGATCCCACTGTTAGTGCTGTATCGCAAACACAGCCACTAGTGAAAACTGAAGATCCTTATCATCCTACCATTGAAGCTACTATTTTTTACAATTCCGTTACTAATTTATTTAAAAGCATCTCAAATTCTCGTCGTAGATGTTTTCGTAAAACAAATTTCAATCATCTTAACAGCCTTATTTTCTCTTTTGATTGGTCGTTTCTATTTGAGTGCTGCGATATAGATTGTGCAGTAAAGTTTTTCTATTCTGCTCTTAATTCTCAATTTGATAAATGCGTTCCTTATGTGAATGTCTCTACCGTCTCCAGCTCGCCAGTTTGGTTCACACGTAGGCTCTCTAATCTTCGTAACATTAATCGAGATATTTTAAAAGATTAAAAAAAACTGGTTTGCGACTTGACTATGCAAATTATTGTATAGCCAAATCTCAATTTTGTCTTTTAAATACTCAATGCTACAACAATTATCTCGTTCGCTGTAAGGCTGAATTTTATAAGAACCCCAAAAGATTTTACAACTTTGTCAATTCCAAAAGACGCTCTAATGTACTACCTTCCACCTTCAGACTTAACGACCAGTCTGCTAATAATGATTTAGATATTGCAGATCTGTTTGCTAAATTTTTTCAGTCGAGATATTCTACTACTGTTTCGGATCCCACACCCTATCCCTTTTCAATCCCACATTTAAATTGTATGTTTTTTTCCAGTATTACTGAAGACTGTATTCTCTCTAGCTTGTCATCTATGAAGTCTTCCTTCGTTCCCGGGCCTGATGATATACCTAGTTGCATCCTTAAAATATGTTCGATTTCCCTATCTAAGCCTTTAGCTCGGTTATTCTTTATATCGAGTGAGACTTGTAGATTTCCTGATATTTGGAAGGAGTCTTTTATTATTCCGCTTTTTAAAAAGGGCAGCAAATCGGATGTTTCTAACTACCGTGGCATTGCCAAACTTTCGGCAATACCTAAACTGTTTGAGAAAATTATTACGTCTTCCCTTCATCTATCCAGATCCACTATTTCTCCTTGTCAGCATGGTTTCATGAAAGGTCGTTCGTCGCTTACCAACCTTTTAGAATTGACTACCCTTGTACACCATGGCTTCCGTAAAAGTGTTATTTATACTGACTTCAGTAAGGCTTTTGATACGGTTGATCATTCTTTGCTTCTCGCGAAACTTAACATCATGGGGTTTTCACCAAAATTATTGGGTTGGTTAAAGTCGTATCTTATTGGCAGAACCCAAAAGGTGTCTTTTCGTTCCTCGATATCTAAAACTGTTCGAGTTACGTCAGGTGTACCCCAAGGCAGTCATCTGGGCCCACTATTATTTACATTGTTTTATAAAATTGCCTTTGGCCTTGGCTCATTCACGCGTGCTCATGTTTGCGGATGACGTCAAGATTTGTTATTCCTATAATGATCCTTCTTTCTAACAGTACTTGCAATCAGATCTCAATGCGTTCTGTGATTGGTGCCAAGTTAATAAATTACACCTTAATGACTTTCAGTCGTTTGTCTCCGCTCCTAGCTCATTACTCTATTAAGTAGTATTGAATTACTTCACAATATTTCTCTTTATTTTTCGAGTTTACTCTGAATGCACTGCCCGCACTTCGAGACACAACTTTACCGGCTCACTCCATTCTACTGACTCTCTTCGGACTGACTGCCTGACTACTTCTCGCTATCGTATATCGTTTTATCGACATTACGTCGATACCGATTCTTACTCGAAGTCAGCTCTACCATACCGCGATCCTACATTCGGCCATTCGACCTCCACATTCGCCCCGAATGATGGACACCATTTTTACATATTCTCTGCCACGGTGGTAGTAGATTTCGGACCTTCTCCATCTCCTACTTTCTCAACCGCATAGCGACCATGCCTCATTTTCCGAGCAACCCGATAAGGTCCCAAATATTTTCCCTTAAGCTTAAGGCCAGAACCAAACTGCGTCCGCTTGACAGCCACCAGCTCGTCAACCTCATATTCACTTGTAGATTTTCGATACTTATTAAACGTTTTACGGTTCTCTTCTTGCATTTTGCTTATATTCCTTTCCGCTGCGTCACGTATTTCTTACTTATTGTTTTGTAACTCGATTAATAACTCTTCTCCCAAAATACCCTTTAGTTCTAAATCGCAGCTAGTCCTCATCTCAGTCCCAGTTAATATCTTAAAGGGAGATATCTTCGTGCTTCTAGGAGTTTACAAACTGTTGCACCCTACCTACGTTCTTATACCATGCTCCGGGATCATTGGCACACAGTTTCGTCAACAATGCTATAACAATCCGATTAACTCGCTCTACTTGTCCGTTTCCTCTCAGAACTCCTGTCGCAATCACTAAATGTTGTATCTCGATCACTAACGATCCTCTTTGAATTTCCGAACCACTCAGACTGTTTCTGCAATCTCTCAACAACCTCTTCTGAACCTGTACTTTTCGTCGGATATAACGATACGTATTTTGAAAAGCATCGACTACTACCAATATGTGTTTATATCATTTCTTAGTTAACTTCATCAGCCCTTCATGGCCCACTTGAAAAGTTACCAAAGGCTTATCTCCTTCATCAATAGCATTCAAGAAAGCTTCCCTTCGACCCTGTTTCGACTCGCTCCTACAGACTCGCTACATTCCATACACGACCTCACCACTACCTCTACTTTGCTCAACAGACTCCCAAGTGCCCTTGTCGATGAGCAACCAATATTATCTCTTGATGCATGCTAGCAGGTATTACAATAAGCTCCTTAACGGGATCTTTATGCAATATTCCATACTGCACGTAATAGTCGGCGTGCGCTCCCTTTTCTAAGCAATATACCCTACTTAATGCGTCGACACGTTTCATCTTTAAAATCTTGCAAGAGTATAGCCCACTGGGCCACCCTTAGCGGAACGTCACGTTTCTTTATCGTCATCGCAAAAGCATTACAATCGGTTACTATCTTTATCTTTATGCCCATCACGTATATTCTCCACTTCTTCAATGCTTGAATTATAGCCAGTACCTCTAACTCGTATGAGTGATATTTTTCCTCAGCCGGGGTAGTTCGTCTGCTCATGTACTCTACTGGATGGTAATGTTGATCCTCCGAATCGTTTTGAAGTAAAATCGCCATACATACTCGCGTCACCATGAACTTCTGTCACACTTCTAGGATTAAAAAGACGCAAAACCGGTGGATTACTTAATCCCGCTTTTTACTGTTAAAAAGAAGCTATCTCTTCTACGCCTATTTTAAAAGGTACGTCAGCTCTCAACAAATTTGTCAATGGCCTAGCTATCGTAGCGAAATCTTTCATAAACCTACAAAAATATGAAGACCCAAATAACGTTCGACTCCTTTCACAACCCGAGGAAATGGAAAATTCTCCACGGCAGTTGTCTTCTCTTTTGACGGTTTGATAGTTCAATTTTCTATGATGTATCCTAAGAAATTAACCTTACGCTTTAGAAATTTATATTTGCCGCGCCAGTCCTGGTCTCTCACCAACATGTCCCCATGGGTGCCGAGATCTGCCGTCTTACTGGTGGCCGTGGCCACACTATTATTTACATTGTTTATAAATGATTTGCCTTTGGCCTTGGCTCATTCACGCGTGCTCATGTTTGCGGATGACGTCAAGATTTGTTATTCCTATAATGATCCTTCTTTCCAACAGTACTTGCAATCAGATCTCAATGCGTTCTGTGATTGGTGCCCATAAATAAATTACACCTTAATGCCTCTAAGTGTTCTTTTATGACTTTCAGTCGTTTCAGTCACCTTCTTATTCTGACAGACTTCTTATTAATCTTCCTTCACTTTATAACCGTAGGCTTGTTTTTGGCATTCTCTTTCTCCATAAACTAGTCAACAGCGAAGTCATTTCTACCAATTTACTAGATACGCTGCATTTTTGTGTTCCCTCACGTCGGACCAGAAACTTTTTCCTATTCACCTTAGTAGATGTCTGACTAACTACTCTCTTCACGAACCTCTTCGTGTTCTTTGCCAATCTTTTAACAACCTTTCTCACCTTATCCCTCCTCATCTTTCTGTCACTTCTCTTCGCACTATACTTTTTAATCATCTACAGCGAAACCAATGAAAATATTCTGGACTTGGATTGGCTGCAACTCATCCCTGGCCACATTGGCTGTGAATCGGGGCATAGCTGGCACCTTGTGCAAATAAAACACCTCCACCGGTTCGGGGATGTTTAGTTGTGTATAAAGCTAAGCTACCTTCTTCATTTAATTACTATCTGTCTTTAGCCTAAGCTTTTTCGTCGACTGCTGTGTTAGTTGACGTAAATAAATAAATAAATAAATAAATAAATAAAAAGACGTAATGCTTCGCGATTTATCTTTTAGTTAATTTCAGTGGAACCCGGTCATTACATGGTAAAAGTATCTGTTTTTTATTTTATTATTGATACGTCTGCACCTGTATCTAATAAGAAGGTATATGTGTTGTATGTATTTTCGTTTTTAACTTTGGTTTTCGTAATTACTTTGGGTAAGTCGTACACTACCATTTCCGTTGTTAGAACTACCTCGGTTGGAATTACCTCGGTTCGAGCTGTTTTGGTTGGAATTATTTCTTCCTCGGTTGTTGTACCGTGAGTTACCACGATATCCACCTGTATTATTATTATTCCTATAACCGTTATTTTGGTAATTACCTCTACCTCGGTATTGATTTTGTCCATTTCTATTGTATTCACGGTAGTGCATGACAGAGTTCTGTCCTGTTTTGCTGTACTACTGTCTACCAATTTTGTTGTTAGTTCGTTCATGTCACGGAAAATAGCTGCTTTTAGTATGTCCCGTACTTGATTGTTTATGCAGTTCTTTGTTACTGCCTCTGTAGCGACTAAAAGTGTATACTTTTTAGCTAGTTCGACAGATGTGCCGTCGTGTATAAAGGCACCTTCCAGAGTAAGCTTTTCAATCTCTTGGGCATACTGACTTGCTGTTTTGTTTCTCTGGGGTAGGTTTTTAATTTTTGCCGTTATTGACGCTACCGATTCCGTTTTTACATTTCTCGCAATACTGTTAGTAATCTCTTCTATTGTCTGTTCAGATGTTATCAAATTTCTTGTCTGACCTTTTAGTTTTGTTTTTATTAGTGAATTTATCAAATTCAATGCGTCCATGAAGGTCTGAAAATTTTCTCTTCTGCCATCAATCTGTGGGATAAGGTTTATTTATTTATTTATTATGCTAAAGACAGATAGTAATTAAATGAAGAAGGTAGCTCAGCTTTATACACAACTAAACATCCCCGACCCGGTGGAGGTGTTTTATTTGCACAAGGTGCCCCGATTCACAGCCAATGTGGTCAGGGATGAGTTGCAGCCAATCCAGTTCCAGAATATTTTCATTTTTTTCGCTGTAGATGATTAAAAAGTATAGCGCGAAGAGAAGTGACAGAAAGATGAGGAGAGATAAGGTGAGAGAGGATTTTAAAAGATTGGCAAAGAACACGAAAAGGTTCGTGAAGATAGTAGTCAGATGGAGAAAGAGAATGCCAAAAACGACTACGGTTGTAAAGTGAAGGAAGATTAATAAGAAGAAGTCAGAAAAAGAAGGTAGGCGAAGACCCAGGTGCCAATTTATTGCTTCTGTACCGATTCAATACTACGCTGGTGAACATCATATTGAGGGTTCCACACTGGCGAGCAATATTCTAGAGTAGGGCGAACTAACGAAGTGTATAAAACCTTTGTTACATAGGGATCATCAAATTCTTTGGCCCAACGTTTAATGAAGCCGAGAAGGCTGCTTGCTCTGTTGATAATTGAAGAAATATGAACATTAAATGAAAGTTTAGTCAAACATAACGCCTAAGTCTTTGAATGATGGTACACAACCTAACAGAACTTAGAGGCATTAAGGTTTAATTTATTAACGTGGCACCAATCACAGAACGCATCGAGATCTGATTGCAAGTACTGTTGGAAAGAAGGATCAATTTAGGAATAACAAATCTTGACGTCATCCGCAAACATGAGCACGCGTGAATGAGCCAAGGCCAAAGGCAAATCATTTAAAAACAATGTAAATAATAGTTTAAGGGGCCCTGATGACTGCCTTGGTGTACACCTGACGTAACTTGAACAGTTTTCGATATCGAGGAACGAAAAGACACCAATAAGATACGACTTTAACCAAGCCAATAGTTTTGGTGAAAAACCCATGATGTTAAGTTTCGCGAGAAGCATAGAATGATCAACCGTATCAAAAGCCTTACTGAAGTCAGTATAAATAACATCAGTTAGACACTTTTTACGGAAGCCATGGTGTACAAGGGTAGTCAATTCTAAAGGGTTGGTAAGCGACGAACGACCTTTCATGAAGCCATGCTGACAAGGAGAAATAGTGGATCTGGATAGATGAAGGGAAGACGTAATAATTTTCTCAAACAGTTTAGGTATTGCCGAAAGTTTGGCAATGCCACGGTAGTTAGAAACATCCGATGCTACCTTTTTTAAAAAGCGGAATAATAAAAGACTGCTTCCAAATATAAGGAAAGCTACAAGTCTCACTCGATACAAAGAATAACCGAGCTAAAGGCTTAGATAGGGAAATCGAACACATTTTAAGGATGCATCCATCTTTAAAAAATCAGTGACTATTTGAGTCATTTTTATGTTTCTTGTTGAAATGGCTGGTTTATTAAGAGGTATTTTTGTTTGATCTAAACTCACTGATGGTTCTTCTTGATCTATCTCTTCTTCAGCCGTTAACTGGGTTTTGTCTCCCAGTGATATTGAAATTTCCAAATCAGTTGTTTGTTTATATTCAATTTTATATCTTTTTAATACGGAGTTTGCCTTTTGTTTGTAGTCACTATAGAATGCATTTGCGGTTGTTTTACGCCCGGCAGTTAGCTTACTATAGTGTTCTATTAATATTTTCTAGGCCCTCTATTATTATCTTCGAGTGTTTTTCTACTATACTTTGGGATGTTTCCCTATTCTGCGAGAGGCACTTACAAGATTTATTTAATTCTTGCGCATAAATTCTAGCTTCTTTTATTATGTTATCCCAATTAATCATATTTTGTTGAAAAATGTATACTCTTTTTTTTTTTTTTTTTTTTAATTCCTTGAGAGATTAATGGGTTGTTCGAATAGTTTATGTATCCAGGTGGGTAGAATTCTGTTTTTCCACTTTAGGCGGTTGTATGTTTATGCTTAATATAGGTTTTAATATTAATATTATAGAATTTCAATTATAATTAAGGCAAGACAATTTGGCGAAGTTGGGCTGAGTTGTTCATTCGGCACTCTGTGTAGTGCTGTCGGTCCTTGTCTTTAAGTCAAGTAATATAGAATTTCAATTATAATTAAGGCAAGGGAATTCGGCGAAGTTGGGACGAGTGTTTCATTAGGCACTCTGTCTAGTGCTGTCGGTTCTTGTCGTCAAGTCCTGTGTGGAGAAGGTCCTGGAGGAGCTTTCTCTAACGCCTTAGCCTGGCGTATTTCCCTCCTCTCGACTTCCTTTTGGGGTCTTCTTTCGTGAGTGGGCGTGGTCCCTCGTTTGGACACACCTCTAATACCTCTTCGAGGAGGGGTGCGTCCCTTTGTACGGTAGGTACAGGAAATCCAAGTCCTCTGGATGAGACGGTTCGGTGCTAGTCAACAGCACGTGCCTTTTTTTTCAATTGTTTATTTATATTTTTGTGTGTGTGTGTTCTTCTTTTCACCCATAGGGTGAAATTGTATATTAAAGTCGCCAAAATGTATGTAACAGGCAAAAGGAAGCTTCTCCGACCCTATAAAGTGTATATATTCTTGAAAGTTTCGTCACACATGTCAAAGAAAAAAACCGGTTCTATTTTCGTCAAACGCGCACTTCAAACACAAAAATTACTTCACACAACACTATCCACGTTCAAAATTTGCTTCAAACGTAACACGTTTGTCATACAAATTTGAGTGTGGATACACAGCTTTATTCGGAAAACTTCAAACGTATGTGTTGTCTCGATACTGAGGAGGTGAACAATGACAGAAGTTGACTATTTCCTAAACCACGGCAGTTCAATCTACCGGGGCTAAGACGGCAGTTGGAGGGGACTTCAGCGGCGGCGACAGTGGTGAAGGCGGCAGTTCCCATCCGAGACACACTTAAAACTTAAACACTTAAAACAGGAATTCGGTGGTCTCGGGCATTGGTGTTTATAATGCCCACATCCCGAGCAGTTGAAGCATCTGGTCTCACTCGTGGCAGGTCCTGCAGACTTGTTCCCAGGCAACAAGGCGGTTGGTGTTGGCTGCACCTTTATACTGGCGCTTTGTACACTGGAGAGCTCGTAGCGTTCCAGGAGGGTCTTCAGCTCAGCCACCGTATGAGCTGAGTACAACATATTAGAGCTGTCCCGCAGTCCGTCGATGATCAGGTCGACAAGCTCGTTCTCCGGAATCGGGGCACTCATTGCAATCTCTTGCATCTCGATTGCAAGTCTCAAACATCCTTCGCTAATGCGCCGGCTACGCAGAGCGTGGTACACCTCTTCAGTACTGCGCGAGCGTCCAAACTCTCGGAGAAGAATTTATTTGAGCTTCCCGTAGTTGTGCACAGACACCGTGCGCAGCAACACCTCCGCCGCACCCTCCAGCAAGCGACGTCATGCAACCATGTCGTTTAGCTGCAGGATTTCGAACGCATCCTCCAGGTCGTTCAACCATTTTTCCACGTCATATGCCGTATCAGCTTAGAATCGAGCAAACATGCTCTCGATAACGCTCAGGTCACTGATCTGTCTCGGTGCTCGGGACTCAATTTGGGGACCTGCTGCCGCAGTTGTAGCAGCTCAAGCTGTTTTCGTAGTGTCGTCAGTTGCTCGTCCAGACTGGAGGAGGCGGAAGCTGCACGGCAACGGGGTCAACGGCAGCGGCGGACGTGGAAGCGGCCAGCTTAGACGAAAAGCGTGTGGCCTGCGTCCCAACCGATGTAGTTCCACCAGGTTTTGCGGCAGGCTTCGACAGCGCTGATTCTTCGCTGTCTCGAGTGGCGGTGCATTCGGCGAATTTGCCGGTCTGTGGCTGACGGCAGCACCTCATTTCCGCTTGCGCGCAGAGCTCTCTTTGGTAATTCCCATGATGGAGCTAGTCAGGGCGTGGACAGAAATATGTATATTTCCAAGTAGCAATCCCACTTCTGAGATGTAAAAACGCTAATTATTCAACCCAAGCGATATTTAATGTCAGGATGGCAATCGATTTATATTTTTCATCGCAGCTAGTGCGTCTGCCTTCGCTTAGTGTCGCCGGAAGAAGAAAGAGACAATTTCCAGTGTGGCCTTAGACGGCATACCGATATTTCCCATAGACGGGCTTAATACTAACAATCGATACTTAAAATAAATTGTCGATCATGTAAAAGTCCATGTCGTATTTTTCTCTGATATTAAAAGTTTCTGGTGTTATTTCAAAAGTTAGATTTGTATTTCTATTTTCTGTGTTTGCTGATTGCATCCTGAGCATTCATTAATAATGTTTAGAATTAGGTTTTGAAAATCGGGAAAATAATATTTTTCTTTAAACAAATTATTCGTTTTTTCGATTTCTGGATGTAATAGTTCTTTATGTTGTTTTAGTATTATTTCTTTAAATTGTGCAATCGTGTAAGGTCGTCTAACTTAATGCTAGATTTCGAGGTTTTTGTATTTGCGTTCGATTGTATTATTTCAATAAAAGCTTGTTGGAATATGGGAAAATCTTGAAAATATAGTACAGTGTCCTTCCTGCAAAGATATCTTATGATTATATCCCTTGCGTAAGCACTGGTCATTTTTTGTATGTTATTTTTATGTTTGTTTTATAAAAATAAGTCGTTGTTTTTGCTTTGTCTTCTGAACCTCTAATTGCAATATGTGCAAAGTTGGGTATGAATTTCCGGAAGAAACCGCTTAATATAAAGTATGTTATTATATGACCAAGGAAAGCTGTTTCATTTTTCATAAATTCGCATTTATCGAGTTGGAGTTTAAGATTAGCATCTCTTAGTTTGTTAAATACCTTTCTGAGTTATAGTGTGTTCCTCCAATGAAGTGGAGTACACAATAATGCCATCCAGATAAACAAGGCAATCCTTACAAATAAGGTCTTTCAAAAGATTATTCATGCATATTCATGGCTAAACAACAGCCCCTACAGGGGTAGGCACCCATAGCCCGTGCGGGCACTTTTTTCGGCATATGATCGTAGTGCACTTGAGAGCGTAAAAACAGAATTAGTCTGTTGCAGCATTTCGACTCGAGCGCATCTACGTCGCGTTGTTGGATTAATGCACATGAATTTGGGGGTTGTTTTCTTATTTATTTTCTTGCAGCAGATCATCGATTTTGCTGGTTTGATCGATTGAGCCAGATTTTACTTACATTTCATTTTTCGCAGTGGAAAGCACACACATACACTGACAGTTTGACCTGGCTCTCTTTGTGCCTACCCCTGATATAAAAGAACCAAATGTGGGAAATGGCATTGAGAGAGAGCAATCCAACAAACACGTAGTGGCCGAACATTCTAGTAGTAGTAGAGGGAGCAAAACGTCAGCAGAGGTAGAGGCAACCGGTTGGCAGAGGCAAAGCTGGACGTAGCGCGAGGCAAAACGTCGGCAGAGGCAGAGGCAACCAGTTGGCAAAGGCAAAGCTGGTCGTAGCGCATGGTAAAACGTCGGCAGGGGCAGAGGCAGAAGCTGGACGCGGCAAGAGACAAAACGTTAGAAGAGGCTAGACAACAGACGACTTCGTGGGACAAGAAAATCCTAATTGAATTTACTAAAACTAAGATTAGCATTAATTGTTAGTATCGAACAAAAGAAAATATTGTAATATGGAGCTTGACGAGGTTATGGCATTGCGAGTCGCAGATTTGCAAAATAAGTTGGTCGAATTAAACCTAAGCACAATAGGAAGAAAACTCGATTTACAGAATAGACTCCTTACTCATTACAATATTCAAGAACAGGATAGCGAGGAAGAATAAGTAGAATCTGTAGTTACAGTTACAGGCGAACTGCCTACAAATCATTCAAATCGATCTTGGTACACCCTAAAAGATGTGGAGGGCACTGTATCCTATTTTTCCGGGTCAGGTAGTCAGGTAGTGCTATTGCAGTACAATGGGATAAGTTACAGACCTTTATATACGCCAAACAGTTGTTAGCTGCGGCAGCTAAATCATTTATTCGGAGTCAACATGGTATACACAATTGGGAGATATTAAAAGCAGCATTGCGCAAAGAATTTGGTTCGAAACGATCAGCAGTTGAATTCACAGAAAATTATCGAAACGGTTTCAGAAAAGAGAGGAGACTTTACATGAATATTTGTATGCGTCAATGGAAATTGCCAACCCAGTGAATTTGGACGATGAGAGTTTGATAGAATACTTTGTAAAGGGCATTTCAGACTCACAATTAAATAAAGTCATTCTATTTCAAGCCAGGAATCTAGAAGAACTGAAATTTCAAATAGAAAAGTATCAGAAAGTTCGTGCTTTATACATCTAAGAATCGGAAGTGCTATGGTTGCGGTGATACATGACATATCAGACGAAAGTGCCCAAAGAACGAAGAAATATTTATATTATGATTGGATCGAAACCGTTATTAGGCGGACTAAGTTTGCTATGCGCAACGATATAGAAGTTTGTCGCACCCATAGTATGCCAAAGAGAGAGCAAAATGAGTCAGATATTCAGTGGGCGGGAGAGATTGGAAATATCTTCAAAAATATTGAAGACAGGGATAAGAGTCTAGACATGAATCTTTCGCACTTGAACCATTTGATAAAAGGGGAAGTAGAGAAATTAATTCGAAACTACCAGCCAAAAAGAAACGCAAACGCCCCAGTAAGCATGAAAATTTTATTGAGCAACGAAAAACCTGTGTATCAGCACCAGAGACGTTTAGCCATTTGTGATCAGGAAATCGTTGGTAAAGAAATACAACAATGGCTAGCAGAGAAAATAATTAAAACCAGTAGTCTCAAAGTCTCTAGTCTCAAAGAAGATTGATCAAAAGCGCTAATGCTGTGACTACAGGAAGATTCTTTGTGATAACTTTCCCATGGCTCATATGGACAGCGTTTTAGAAAAGTTGCAAGGTGCCAATATGTTTTCAACTTTAGACTTAAACGGATTTTTCCATGTACCGGTAGTAGAAAGCTCTCAGAAATACATTTCTTTTGTTACTCAGAGTGGACAATATGGATTCCTGTATGTTCCTTTCGGTATTTCTAATTCACCAGCTGTATTTGCAAGATTCATAATGGTTGTATTACGGGTATATTAATTTTGGTCAGAAGTGTGCAACGCATAGAACGAAGCATCTCCGACCATACAAAGTATATATATTCTTGATCAGCACGACGAGACGAGTTCAACTAGCCATGTCCGTCCGTCCGTCCGTCCGTCCGTCCGTCCGTCTGGATCAACGCAAATTCCTCATAGACCGTAAGAGCTACAGAGCTGAAGTTTTGCACTTAGGCTTGTATATACTGCAGGGGTTGTATATCTCGGACTCAGCCGGATCGGGCCACTATATCATATAGCTCCCATACAAACCCCAAAGTCACGAACAGTGATTTTTCTCAATAACTTCGTTAATTTCTGTGCTATTATCGTGAAACTATTAGAAACTACTAATATTAGAGAGTTTATTACGCCTGTTAACTACTGTGCCAAATTTGATCAAGATCGGATGACTATATCATATAGCCCCCATAGGAACGATCGGTCGCAAACAGTGACTTTTGTAAATAACTTCGTTACTTTTAACGCGATTGGTTTCAAATTCAACATTTGTTAGTTTAATATATATGTTAATGACTGTGCCATATTTGATTAAGATCGGGCGACTATATCATATAGCTCCCATAGGAACGATCGGTCGAAAACAGTGACTTTTGTAAATAACTTCGCTACTTTTAACGCGATTGCTTTCAAATTAAACAGTTGTTAGTTTAATATATCTGTTAATGATTGTGCCAAATTTGATAAAGATCGGGTGACTATATCATATAGCTCCCATAGGATTGATCGGTGGAAAACAGTGACTATGATCAATATCTTCGTTATTTCCTACGATTGTAGGCCATTCTTTCGCAAGCATAAGACTTTTAAGATAAAACGTTCAGCATATTTTGGTTCTACATCAATTTTATTTATAAAGCTTACCACATATAAAATGTTCAATTGCTTCTTATCAGCGTGGAGGCTAATTGTACATCCGTTGGGATCCAACATCACCGTAAACTTTTTGACGAAGTCGTATCCAATAAGTACATCAGCTTCTAATTTGGAGTTAGGGACGATCAGTATTTTGTGTTCTGTACTCAATCCATCTACCTTGACTGTGTAGTAACCTCGCCTATAACCTCTGTAACAATATTTCCAAGACCAAACAACCGGACAATTTATCGACGTTTTGCATCTCAGTAACGTCTGCGCCGGTATCCACCAAACAAATAACTTTTTGCCATCAATCGAAAATTCCTTTATTCGGCTGTCTTCATCGGACTTCCTTACTATATTTACTTGCTGCTTCCTTTCAGGACAATCCTTTGATATATGGCCTATACCGTTACACTTAACACTTTCAGGTCCACTGTTGCCTATAGGCAACATTGATTTTATGTTCCAAAAATCATGTTGCGAAGCTTTTTTTCCCGTTATGTTTTTTTTTTTCATCTAATCAGCTGATCATCTGAGTAGATCTGCATTTTACAAACTTCGATTGAAATAATGTGTTCTTCGTTGTTGTAAAGTGCACACATGGTGCTGAGTTCGAAGAAAAAGTGCTTTTTTATAAAAAGGGTATATTAATTTTGGTCAGAAGTGTGCAACGCATAGAACGAAGCATCTCCGACCATAAAAAAGTATATATATTCTTGATCAGCACGACGAGACGAGTTCAAATAGCTATGTCCGTCCGTCCGTCTGGATCAACGCAAACTCCTGCACGTAGGCTTGTATATACTGCAGGGGTTGTATATCGCGGATTCAGCCGGATCGGACCACTATATCATATAGCTCCCATACAAACCCCAAAGTCACGAACAATGACTTTTCTCAATAACTTCGTTAATTTTTGTGGTTTTATCGTGGTTATTAGAGAGTTTATTACGCCTATAAACTACTGTGCCAAATTTGATCAAGATCGGATGACTATATCATATAGCTCCCATAGGAACGATCGGTCAAAAACAGTCACTTTTGTAAATAACTTCGTTAGTGACTGTGCCAAATTTGATCAAGATCGGGCGACTATACCATATAGCTCCCATAGGAACGATCGGTTGAAAACAGTCACTTATGTAAAAACTTCGTTACTTTTAACGCGATTGCTTTCAAATTAAACATTTCTTAATTTAATATATCTGTTAATGATACTATATCATATAGCTCCCATAGGAACGATCGGTGGAAAACAGTGACTATGATCAATATTTTAGTTATTTCCTATGATTGTAGGCCATTCTTTCGCAAACATAAGCCTTTTTAGATAAAACGTTCTTTCACATTGATGGCTAATAGGTAAGAAAAGAGTTACCAAAAAACTTGCAAGGGTAAACAAACTTTGACGCGGTTGAAGTTAGCCCCGGCCCTCTGGTTAGTGAATTAAATTGCGCGTATAATATTAAATATAAATTGAATTTAAACCGGCTCGAGGTCAATCTTACAAAAGAAGATTATTTCAAAGGTAACACACAAAAAGGTGAGCAGGTTGTCTGTATAGCTATTTCAAGAACTACCAAGTTCTATCATCAGCAGACTTTGCTAAAGAACTCCAGAATTGCAATAGCCATACCATGTCTTCAACGCTAAAACTAGTTGGGAATTACATTGCCAACTAAATGAAGCAAAAAAAAGCTGGCGAAGCCTACAATACCGAAGACCACCTTTTGTGCATTACCCTTAGGCGCTATGAAATATTAGTGTAAGAGCTTCGCCCTTAACAAACTAAATTCAAGACCTGTTTCTTTTTAAACACGGTATATTGTACCATATAGAAAAAGGGTTTTTTTTTTTTGGAATAAAATTCCAAAATAACGGCGTGCCTTCCGTTAGTGTTATCTGGTTAGAGATTGCGACCTATTGAAATTTAAATTGAATTTAAACCGGCTCGAGGTCAATCTTACAAAAGAAGATTATTTCAAAGGTAACACACAAAAAGGTGAGCAGGTTGTCTGTATAGCTATTTCAAGAACTACCAAGTTCTATCATCAGCAGACTTTGCTAAAGAACTCCAGAATTGCAATAGCCATACCATGTCTTCAACGCTAAAACTAGTTGGGAATTACATTGCCAACTAAATGAAGCGAAAAAGCTGGCGAAGCCTACAATACCGAAGACCACCTTTTGTGCATTTCCCTTAGGCGCTATGAAATATTAGTGTAAGAGCTTCGCCCTTAACAAACTAAATTCAAGACCTGTTTCTTTTTATACACGGTATATTGTACCATATAGAAAAAGGGTTTTTTTTTTGGAATAAAATTCCAAAATAACGGCGTGCCTTCCGTTAGTGTTATCTGGTTAGAGATTGCGACCTATTGAAATTTAAATTGAATTTAAACCGGCTCGAGGTCAAAAGAAGATTTTTTCAAAGTTAACACACAAAAAGGTGAGCAGGTTGTCTGTATAGCTATTTCAAGAACTACCAAGTTCTATCATCAGCAGACTTTGCTAAAGAACTCCAGAATTGCAATAGCCATACCATGTCTTCAACGCTAAAACTAGTTGGGAATTACATTGCCAACTAAATGAAGCGAAAAAAGCTGTCGAAGCCTACAATACCGAAGGCCACCTTTTGTGCATTACCCTTAGGCGCTATGAAATATTAGTGTAGAAGCTTCGCCCTTAACAAACTAAATTCAAGACCTGTTTCTTTATATTGTACCATATAGAAAAAGGGTTTTTTTTTTTGGAATAAAATTCCAAAATAACGGCGTGCCTTCCGTTAGTGTTATCTGGTTAGAGATTGCGACCTATTGAAATTTAAATTGAATTTAAACCGGCTCGAGGTCAATCTTACAAAAGAAGATTATTTCAAAGGTAACACACAAAAAGGTGAGCAGGTTGTTTGTATAGCTATTTCAAGAACTATTAAGTTCTATCATCAGCAGACTTTGCTAAAGAACTCCAGAATTGCAATAGCCATACCATGTCTTCAACGCTAAAACTAGTTGGTAATTACATTGCCAACTAAATGAAGCGAAAAAAGCTGGCGAAGCCTACAATACCGAAGACCACCTTTTGTGCATTACCCTTAGGCGCTATGAAATATTAGTGTAAGAGCTTCGCCCTTAACAAACTAAATTCAAGACCTGTTTCTTTTTATACACGGTATATTGTACCATATATAAAAAGGTTTTTTTTTTTTTTGGAATAAAATTCCAAAATAACGGCGTGCGACCTATTGAAATTTAAATTGAATTTAAACCGGCTCGAGGTCAATCTTACAAAAGAAGATTATTTCAAAGGTAACACACAAAAAGTTGAGCAGGTTGTCTATATAGCTATTTCAAGAACTACCAAGTTCTATCATCATATAAATTAAATTAAATTAAATTATTAAATTATAAATTAAATATAAATACTTCAAAAGTGAACTATTATGTACAAAACAGGTAAGTTTACAGTCTACGAATTAATTTGGTTATCTAAAGTGTTGAGTTTTGTCTTTGGAATTTTCCAAAGACAATGTTGCCTACAGGCAACATTGGTCCCGAATGGTATACAAAATTTGAAAATGTTTTAAATTGAAAAAATTTGCCAATTTAATTGGGATGATTCTGACGATGACGAAAATAATGAAGAAAATTAAGAGGATACCGAAACTCAAAAGACTATAGGCAACATTGGTCCCGAATGGTATACAAAATTTTAAAATGTTGTTTTAAATTGATAAAATTTGCCAATTTAATTGGGATGATTCTGACGATGACGAAAATAATGAAGAAAAAGAAGAGGATACCGAAACTCAAAAGACTTTGGAAGATTTTATTGAAGAATCTTTACAAGATGCTATTACCAAAGGTGAAAGTCTCGAATGCACACTGTTGAATATAGGTCAATTGGAATGTAGTAAGCACAAAATTAGTACTGAAAGGGTGCAGCAGATCATCGAAAAAGTAAATTAAGATACTCTGAGATGGAGAAAGAATACTTCAACTCTAATTGAACCATTTAGCTATTGGAAAGGATTCGAAAAATCTGGGGAAACAAGGAAACCAATTTCGTATTTCTCTGTATATGAGGATGATGAAATTTTGGATAAAATCTGCTCAGAAACAAACGCATATGCCTTACAAAGTAATCGAGTCGAACTCAAGTGCAGTGTCTTTGAAATTAAACGTTTTATAGGCATTTTGCTATATTTGGGAGTGGTTAAAATACCTATTTGGCGCATGGCTTGGTCATCAGAATTTAGACTGTCAGCCGTTGCCGATTCGATGAGTCGAATCAGATTTGAAAAAATTAAATTCATCTGAATGACAACTTAAAACAACCCCCAAAAGGTTTAGATGACTACGACAAGTTATATAAAGTACGACCGCTGCAGTTTGCAACAAATTGGAGCAAAAGGAGTATCAAAGCATTGACGAACAAATGATTTCATTTAAAGGTCAAGATAGCTTGAAACAATATCTTCCTAAAAAACCACAAAAGTGGGACTTTAAAATGTTTTCAAGAGCTGGAGTATCTGGTCTTTTATATGATTTCTGCCTCTATATTGGTGAAGGAACTTGTCAATCTTTTGGGCTTGGATTATCATCAGATATAGTTCTTCATTTGGCATCAAATGTGCCCCAAGCTCAAAACTTTAAACTCTGTAACATGCGCTTGTCGTTCAAAATTTGAAAACGCAACCGAAAATGGGTAATCGTGGAGACAACCCATTTAGCTTGTTTTTAGTATCCGAATCAGTACATAGTGTTATCGATAATTTATGACCTTACGTATTCACGTAAGTCGTCACGTATCGATCGGTGAGATATCGGCTTAAAGCTCATCCTTAGATTAAAGAATATTGGCGAAAGGAAAATTAAAAGATTAAAATACGCGTGGCCTCGTTCTTTCTTAACTCAACTCCCAAAGGAGACGGAGGTGCTACACTCCTCGCTGCCAACTTCACGGCGATCTTTGCTGCACCCACCGCGTGTATCGTGCAAGAAAAAAATATAACCCTTTTAATTGCATCCTTCATAGGATTGCCCAACAAAACACCCAACTTGGTTCTGGTGTAGTTTCTGGTAGTGCATTGGAGAGAATATCCGCGGAGCGCCTGTGATTTGTCGCAGAAATTAATTCCGCGTCCAATAACATCGTTTTTTTTTGTGGCGTTTTGGCTATCGCCGCTCCAATCGGAATAAATTTATTCCAAAATTTGTGTGGCTGTGGTGTCGCTCTACATAGGGTAAATATATTTATACTTGTTTGACGTGTAGCTTATTCTCCTGTTCCTACTAGGGACTGGCACCACAAGTACGTAGCAGATTACCCCTGAGTGGTAGACCGCCAAGTCCGATTTTTCAACTGAGGAAAGAGGACTCAGTCTCAATGAATTAAAGAAACGTTGAGCGAAGGAAGCGAAGGACCTTTCGGTCCATTTTTGACCGGACTCATTCCGAAAAAGAACACGTGGTTTTGTGCAGTGCAGCCGTAAAATAATCAGGATGGGTGCAAGCGTTTAAAAGCCCCTTCAAATTTAATGGTGTCTATACATTCGAGCCTCTCGGTCCTGCCAATGATTATCGCGAGTACTTAACCAAAAAAAAAAAAAAAAAAAAACTTGAATCCGTGGAATTCAGGTCTTACTACACGGGTACCCAATGAAGCAGTTGCAACCCATTGGCATGACCTAGGGACGTTCGAAGACAATGTTCTTGTAATACTTAGACATTCAATACTTATAAGAGTTCTTTGTTCACAGAGAGAGAGAGAGAGGATACGAATAATGTTAATGTTAATGTGCTTAATCGAAAACGGGTGCTCCCAAACCAAATCAGAGGCTTCTGACTACCTTAAATCATCTTATCTATTTTTGAACAGCCTCCGCTTCGAAAGATCTTTCGCCGCTGGGCTAAAACTGTAAGTTAAACCATAAAAAAAAAAAAAACTTATTAATTGATTCGGGTTATTCGTTTTTGGAGCCTTTGAATATGTTGGACGTTGGTGCCATTGCCAATACTTAAATTTATTAGGAAATTTAACCGTATAGTTGTTATTTTTATCCTTTTTCTCTCCCGGCATCAGTTTGATATGATTCGGTTTTTTGTAAATTTGATTCAATTTGGTTTTTGTAACCTAATCTCAAGATAACGAGTAAGATAATTATGTTTGATAACCGCATTGCTACATCGTATATAGTATGAAATTGAGGATAAGATCCAAACTTATTTTTCGACCAGTATTTAGTTTAAGATTTCAAAGTATGAAGATAAGCTTGAATAGCCCAAAAGAACAAATACTACTTTAGGGACCTCTACATATTAACTTCATTAATTCTGAATAATATTAAGTTCGTTTGTTTCCGAAAGAGATATTAAGAATGAATTAAATTAGGAAATGAATCCTGCCTTGTTCATAAGTTTAGAAATTAATAAAACTAATGTTCTTTGAAATGAACTCCCTATAATCGTTAAATTTTGGGGAACCATGCAACCGACTGAGAGATAACAAGAGGCCGTAAGACATGTTGGAGGGATCCTCAATTCAGACGTAGCCCGAGGATCATGGTAGGGTGGGCGTTCACATGATAGGCCTATAGGATATCATGACATAAACCAACATGTGTGCCTCCTGATACTACATAGTTTAACGTGTTCTTGTTTCTGGTCTCCTCAGGCCTTCTTTCTTTCGCATCTAAACCTGTACCGTTATCCCTTGGTGTCCTTAAGTACGCGAATTTAAAATTTTACGTCTGTATCGAATGTGAGTAACTATAGTTCTGGCTAATCTCTATCGTATAACCCACTCCCAGCCGACCTGACCCTAGCCGAACCTATCGCGTACTCGGCCAGCACTATGCACGAACATCTGCTCAACACTCCTTGTGAGATTCAACGTTACATGCTACAACTCTTCTTTGATAACTGGTTCACTTCCGTAAGTCTTATGATTGCTTTAAAAGAAAAAGGTATCCTCGCAGCCGGAACGATTCGCCCAAACCGCCTTAAGAATTGTGTGCTTAATACTGAAAAGGAATTTGCGAAAGAAGGTCGAGGATCCTATGATTTGAAAGTAGAAACCTCGCTAAAATTAATTACTTGCCGCTGGTATGACAACAAAAGTGTCCAATTAATTTCAAATTATATTGGCGACCAACCTGTCACAGAATGCACTCGCTGGTGCCGGAAGGAGAGAAAAAATGTACAAGTGCCTCGTCCTGCTATTGTAGAATGCTACAATAAGCATATGGGCGGGGTTTATCTTTCAGACATTTTATTAGAACTTTATAAAATTAATCACCGAACATTGGATTCAATGGGGTTCAAAAGGCAGGTACAGACTGTGCAAAACAGGATACCCACGTTCAAAGTGTTCCAAGTGTGACGTTCACCTTTGCTCAAATCCTAAAAAGAATTGTTTTGTGTCATACCACACATAAGTTTAAGTAATAAATATATAATATTATAGCAGAAGACCAAAGAGTCTCAGAGAAAATGTCTTGAGTTTAAACGTATATAAATATTAAGAATAAAAGAGTGAAATAAATAAAATATTAATTCGTAAAACATTTTAAATATCTACTACTCAGGACCAATGTTGCCTATAGGCAACATTTCGGTGAGGACGAGCCAGGATACGTAGGACTAAAATATGGATTTTGGTCAATATTTGTGGCCATATTAATCGTAATATGCAATCAAATATTTGTTTAGTCTTCCCATTGTAATTCAGTCCTGAAAGGGTTAAAGCATTTAGTACCCACATTGCAATCCGATTTTTTATGATCTGTGGCTCCACAGTATAAGCAATGCAACTTATTTATAGTTTGAATCAACTTGACCAACTGGCTTCGTATGGACAATCTGGCAACGTTTGTTTTGGGAATTTCTGGTCATCGTTTAAACTAGATCGTAGCACTTTCTTAGCTGTAGACATTTCACTGTCAAAACGGACCACAGAGCATTAACTTATTTGTTTTCGATGAAAAATCCAAGTTCCGTGCTAACCAAAATAAATGTCACAATAAATACTTTTGGGTATGCCACGTCGTCCGATGAATCGCTTCAAACAGAGAATAAAATTATTAGCAGATAGTTCAGAGATTAGTTCTGTATGAATAGCTTTTGAAGAAAAGCAAACAAATATGGCCAAATATGTTTTGTAAGGAACTTTGCTTCGAATGCGGTACGACGTAAGAAATGGTCCACATAGTTCCACTCCGCATATCAGAAACGGGCGTTCGGCCAGGAGACGGTCAGCTGGGAGGTTACCCATGATTTGTCGCATTAATACAGGTTTGTAATGATAGCAATGTGTGCAACTTCTAACAACCTTTCGGACCAGTTCGCGAGCATTTACAGTCCATACTGTTAGGCGCAGAATCGCTATCAGAACCTTAGCTCCCGCGTGAAGGTTTCGCAAGTGAAGATCTTCAATATATTTATAAGTGAAATTATGAGTCTTTGGAAGCAATAACGGCATTTTAGCGTCCAATGGTATGTCAGCCATTGCAAGACGGCCCCCAACACGGATAAGTCGAATATTTTGAGAACCTATCTGTTCATTTGAGATGAATGGATTTAACTTTTGAAGCTCTGGCTTCAGACTTCGTCCTGCTTGTAAGTCTTTTAGTTCTTTCGCAAACACATCACTCTGAATGGAAGAGATTATATGATTAAAAGCCAATTTAAATTCTTCTACTGAAATGCTTCTTGTAGCATTTATCGTATTATTGCGGTTAATAGGAACTCGGTTGAAAACTCGTAAAACGTATGCTAAGACTCTCACAATCATACGAAACGATGATAGTCTACTAATGATCTGCTCAACTATGCTCTTTTCTTTATAACTAGTGCTACATTTCAATACAAGGGTGTTTGGCAATTCTAATTCTTTGGGCTCGAAATCTGTCTTTCTTTCAGATTTCGGCCAATGTAATGCATCAATTGTTAAGAACTTTGGTCCATGAAACCAAATTGTCTGCATTAAATCGCGCGCTGCCCAGCCACGTGAAACAATGTCGGCTGGATTATCCTTTCCCGGCACGTGACTCCAAATGATATCCTACGATTGAGTTTGTATGGTTGATACGCGATTGGCAATAAAGCATTTTAGAGTTGATGGGTGCATTTTAATCCAATGAAGAACGACAGTTGAATCTGTCCAAAAATATGTTTTGCTGACAAGACAATTTAATTTGTGTTTGATTTTACTCCATGTTTGGCAGAGTAAAACGGAAGCACAAAGCTCTAAACGAGGTATGATTTGCGATTGAGTAGGCGCAACTCTCGATCTCGAAATGATCAATGAAGTTACATATTTTCCGTTGTCCAAGACCCTTGCGTATATGCAACATCCATACGCTCGATTTGAGGCATCCGAAAATCCATGGATTTCACACTTATTTTTTGGTGATGTGTTAACAAATCGATTCACGCGAACCATGTCAAGATTAGATAAATCAGCCTCAAGTTCTTGCCATCTAGTCCGTAAGATCTCTGGCAACGGGTCGTCCCAGTCCAAGCGCTCGATCCACAAGTCTTGGAACAAAATTTTGTAGCGTACTACGACTGGAGCTAATAATCCTAGCAGATCATACAGGCTGTATGATACAGCCTGGCCATGATTGATACTATTTTTCGCTTTGTTGGTATTGCAGTTAATGGGAGATCAAATCGAAATAATATAAGATCTTCAGTTGCCAGCCACGACATGCCAAGAGCCTTGGAGTCATCACTATTGTCAATATTGAGATTATATTCATAATCTGTAGGTGGCGCACTAAAATTCCACATTGTCAATTCTAAGCCTGCCTTGGAGAGCAATTTGGTAACTTCATTCGTCTTAGCATTGAGTTCTTCGATTGAGTCAGCTCCATAAAGTAGATCGTCGACGTACATATCCTCAGCTAATACAGCGGATCCAATTGGAAACAACTCCTTATACGTCTCTGATAAAAACTTTAAGGACCTGATTGCGAGAAATGGAGCGCACGACATCCCATAGGTAACAGTATTCAATTGAAATAATTGAATAGGTTCTTGTGGTGAATTTCTCCACATGATTTGTTGGAAACTTCCATCCTCAGGTGCGACGAGAAATAGGCTGAACATTTTTGTTACGTCAGTGGTAATGGCATGGCGATACAAACGAAACGAGAGTAATGTTAGGATTAGATCTTGTTGAATAGTAGGTCCAACCATGAGAATATCATTTAATGATATATTTGATGATTTAGACGAAGCGTCAAATACTACGCGACATTAAGTTGTTGAGCTCTGCGGTCTAACGACACAATGGTGAGGAATAATGTAATGATTTCCCGATTGTAAATTATCTAACGAAGCAAATTATCTAACGAAGCAACTTAAGATATTCATCTAAAAAATCGATGTACATTTCCTTTAATTGGTGTTGAGATGCAAGCCGTCTTTCGAGTTGAAGAAAACGTCTTTTTGCACAGGACAACGAGTCTCCAAGTTGTTCAGGAGATTCATTGAAAGGCAACCGAACCTGTATGCGCCCTAAATCCAGGAATTGTGTGTGCACCTGAAAGTGAGTTTCACATGCTTGTTCTTCTGAGGTTAACGAAATATCTTTATTTTGAATTCTATGTATTTCATCCATTTTTCAAAACCTTTCTAATAATATGTTAAGGTCCTGCTGTTGCGTTAAATTACAAGTGTATTGTTGAGTTGATTGAGGTTCAGCAATCTTACCCCCGACGATCCATCCTAATGCAGTTTCCACTAGATGAGGAAGACCAATTCCTAAACTAATTTTACCAGTTTTAAGTAGATCAAAAAACTCCTTTACGCTAAGCAATAGATCTACTTTTCTGGGCTTATAAAAAGAATGGGTCGGCTAACTCAATTTCTTTGGGAATGGCCCAATTTGACACATCTAATCTCTTTTCAGGCTGAGGTAGAGATATAGATTTAGTCACAATAAACTCCATATTCCATTCATCTGGAGATATTCTTGAACGAATTTTGGTAGATACGGAATGTTCTAAGCTCAAAGCACGAATCAAGTAATGCTCTTGCTAGCTGAAACTCACCAAGTTTGTCTTGAATAAGAACTATTGCTGTTGGAAGTAATCCTCGCCGAGCGTGGCGAGTCAACATTGATGTTGCACATGTTTTATTTTCGTCAGGTGTATTATGAATGATTTGTTGCGATTGATGATGAATAGAAGGTCCATCTAGTTGATAATTTCCCTGGACATTTGCATGTTTGTGCATGCATGTTTGTGTGATGTAAACCTCCACAAAGACGACATCTATTCAATGAAGGACACTTTGAGGCTGGATGACCCTTATTGAGGCAATTCAAACAAAGTGACGCTGTTTTAACAATCTTAAATCGCTCAATAAAAGGTAGCGACTTAAAAACTGTACAGAATGCTAACCTATGCTCAGTTGACTGACATTGAAGGCATCTACTTTGGGCTGCAACAAATACTTTTGAAGTACTATGAATTTTGTCTCTGACGGGTCTTTCCTCTTGTCGGTTTCGCAGATACCCTTCCAAATACTGACAGTGTCGACTGAGAATTTGATAACAGTCGGCCCAGTCTGGCAATTTATCGTATTCTTGAACCCGATCGTATGCTTGTTTGGATTCAAGATCAATTTTTGACATAACAATGTGAATAAGTACTGCGTTCAATACATCAGCTTCAGACCCAAGAGACAACAATGATCCGCGTAGAGCTGAAACCGTATCCAAAATTGTACGTGGCCAGATAGACAACTTATTAGATAGTTAAATTTGTCAACATTGGACAATGAGTTTTCTTCATGTACCATATTTGTAAATGAAGTAATAAATTTTTTGAATTCCCCATATTTGCCGTCGAATTTAGGTAATTTGAGGGATGGAAGCCGATTATGATGTCCCCCATGATAAGTCGATGAATTAAAGAAACGAAGTTCTTCTGGTTTTTCCTTTTTACTTGCGCCAATGCGCCGTAATATGATTGCCTTTGTTTCCATAAAAAGATTTTCTATCTCTGCCCGATTCGCGTCTGCTGGATCTAGCTTCTCAATATTGGTTAGAACTTGTAATGCTTGTTTAAAATACGACTCAATAATTTAAGACTGACAATCTAATATAATAGGGTCATTTTCAAGATCGATTCTAGCTCTTAAACTTTGAATATTAGATTGCAGTTGATTCCGTTGTTGTCTGAGAGGTAGAAGCTGCGTTTCATTTTGTGGAGACATTTTGGGCCCTTAACGAAAGAAATGTAGCAAGTTAGAAATGAATTAAACGTGAGCTAAACGAGTTCTAGTTTTTATAAAAACACTCAAATGCATTTAGTTTCACACAAGAGCTTAATAAGTGAGCTTTAATATGTAAATCGTTTCTCTATATTACAGTTTGAGTACTTACTCCGTTGTGCTTAATACTTAATAGCACGTGTTAAAGCTTACGAGTGTTTTACATGTGAGGGTAAAGCATGAGAAAGCTTTACGATCGCTAATGAGTGGCAATTGAGTCAAAATTTGAGTGGAAATTGATAATGTAAATTTACACACTCCAATTGACTTAGGTTATGATAGGGCTCCACGTAAATGTCCACGATGATGTCTTGCAAATGCCAATGATGAAGAAGTCCGATGACGACTATCCAAGATGATTATGTAACGATGAAGAAGTCCAATGATGAATGTGATGATGATGTACGCTGAAAAGTCCAATGATGACTGTCCAAGATGATGTAACGATGAATGCAATATAATGAACGAATAAACGACTTTATATAGTTTTTAAGTTTTAATGTTGGGACTTGCGAAGTGCAAAAGTCCTGTCACGGTCGCCAATGTTTGATCTGCCCAGTTGCAGATGGTACAAAACTCCAATCCTCAATAGCATGTGGAGTGGAGTGAGGAAAAAATAAGTCTTCTCCTCTTCGAATTCCAGAAAGAAGTCATTTTTATATTTCGTTTTCATGAGTGAGAAGCTCTTCATGAGCCATGTAACAGAAGCTTTTAGATCATGTTAATGTAAATACAGTGGTAGAAATTCCGATAATCTTAAACAAATAATATAAGAAATTTTAATATATACAAATCTAAGTTAACAATGACATCTCCTCCAACAACCAATAAAAGACAAAAGTGCAAAAACAGTAGCAAAAGCTATATTTGAAGATTTTATTCTGCAGTTCCCAATGAAGACGTTCATTACGGATATGGGAACAGAATATAGAAATTGGATAATTAAAGATTTATGCAAAAATTTGCAAATTGGCATAGGCACTGTGGAGCGAAGCCACCGAACACTTAACGAGTTTTAACGATCACACAATTCAGTTAACAGAACTGACTGGGATGTATATATAAGATACTTCGCATATTGTTTCAATACAACACCGTCTATGGCACATGATTATTGTCCATATAAGTTGGTATTTGGTAAAACTTCAAATTTTTCCTAAACATTTTAATAGTGTAGATGGGATAAACCCAGTTTATGCTAAGGAATAAAAATTTAGATTAGAACAGGCCTATAAAAGAGCCAGAAGTATGCTAAAACAGCATAAAGTTGTAGGAGTTGTATAATGGAAAAGTAAACAATATCGAATTAGAAATAGGAGGCAAAGATTTATTAAGAAATGATACGGGCTATGGCCCGTTCGAACCAAAGTATTTAGGCCCATATACCATAAAAGCAATAGAAGATAGGGATAACATTCTAATTAAGGATAAAAAGAATAAGAAACAAATAGTGCATAAAGATAGGTTAAAAGTTTTAATCAGTTAACATATAAAAAACCAGAGGGCCGGGGCTAACTTTGACCGCGTCAAAGTTTGTATACCCTTGCAACTTTTTTGGTAACTCTTTCCTTACCTATTAGCCATCAATGTGGAAGAACGTTTTATCTAAAAAAGGCTTATGCTTGCGAAAGAATGGCCTATCACTTTTCGTGACTTTGGGGTTTGTATGGGAGCTATATGATATAGTGGTCCGATCCGGCTCCCCAGGAACAATCGGTCGAAAACAGTGACTTTTGTAAATAACTTCGGTACTTTTACCGCGATTGCTTTCAAATTAAACACTTGTTAGTTTAATATATCTGTTAATAACTGTGCCAAATTTGATCAAGATCGGGCGACTATATCATATAGCTCCCATAGGAACGATCGGTCGAAAACAGTGACTTTTGTAAATAACTTCGTTACTTTTAACGCGATTGCTTTCAAATTAAACAATTTTTTAGTTTAATATATCTGTTAATGACTGTGCCGAATTTGAAAAGATCGGGTGACTATATCATATAGCTCCCATAGGAACGATCGGTGGAAAACAGTGACTTTGATCAATATCTTCGTTATTTCCTATGATTGTAGAGTTACCAAAAAAGTTGCAAGGGTATACAAACTTTGACGCGGTCGAAGTTAGCCCCGGCCCTCTGGTTTTTCGTTTATTTTTGATACGCCCATGGAGGGCACATTAAATATCTCAATACTCAAACTAACTGTAGTTCTTTTTTTTCTGATAGGCAATATTTACGATGGCCGCCTCTCTCCTTTCTAACTACCGTCTTGATGTGGCTGCAGCGTCGACGCGTCGCGGAGAGAACAACCTCCCGACAGCGGACGCTGCGCTGCATGTCGACGCTAAAGAGACCATGAGAAAATCGAAAGTGAAAGAGGGAGACGACGATCGTGACGCGTGCCAAAGCACAAGACGCATCGAATGTTTTCACCTTTAGGACATAAGTAGGCAGAGCAAGGGTGGGTTTGAACAGAGAGCTAGAATTAGGAGAAAATAACTTCGCCAGTAACCACGAGAGTAAAAAGTCTACAAGTGTGAACCATAGCAGCGGAAAAATAATAAACCTAGTGCCCTAAGGAAAACATACAGGATTAGCAGGTGAGCTCATGTCCTTAGGTCCCCTTTATTTTCTTCTTGAGTGCTGTAGGGACCCAACTTGTTAAAGATGTTTAGTATCAGTTAATCAATAATAAAACATACATTAACATTTAATACACCCGGCATTATTTCTTTATATGTGACCAAATTGCGCATACCCTTTCCCTTTCCTTTTCCTTGCTCACTTAACTATTTGAGTGGAGCCAAAGGATCAGCGGACTTCGGTAGGAGGAGTTATTTTCCTGCAGTCGAAGTCAGTCGCTGGTCTCTAGGCTCAGTCACTCAAGGTGAAGAGGCAACGGATCTCGGCCAAGCGGGCTTCGCTTGGCAGACGAGATCAGTCGTTGCAGTTCCTCTTCACCATCTCTGTCTAATAACCCCACTAACATTTCCTTTCACGCTTCCTTTTCCCAGTCCAAGAGGCAACGGATCTTGGCCAAGCGGGCTTAGCTTGGTCGACGAGATCAGTCGTTGCTACACCTCTGGACTCTCCTTCTACTCCTTTCCCTTCCCTTTCCACCCCTTTAGGTGGTCTCAGCCCCCTATCCTAATACTCGTCAAGGTCTCCAGATCAAATAAATGTTCTGTAGACTGGACTCTGGGACTGAGAATTGTACCCCAGCCAGAGCTTCCTTACAGATGGCGCCCGAGCAGGGACCTTGACGAGTATTATGGGGGAAATGTTAAATTATATATATATAAATGTATGCACATTCGTAGATATATATACAGTGGTGGTCAGCGTGTAAGCCCCTTTTTTTTTTTGATTTTAAATTTGATTTTCTCGGCTCCTAAGAAACTTAATGAAGAAATTTTTTCAGTTATTTGTTGTTTATTGTATTTAGAATCTGACACGTAATTATTGTCATTCCAGCTTTCTACAACTTTTTCAAAGAATACACATGTCTAACTATAATATTAAAGATTTTGAAATGACCGGGCTAAACTATTGTCAAACATTTTGGGGTAGCTTTTTTTTCAAACGCACCTGTAAAAAAAAACGTCGAAAGCTGGAATGACAATAATTACGTGTCAGATTCTAAATACAATAACCAACAAATAACTGCAAAAATTTCTTCATTATTAGGAGCCGAGAAAATCAAATTTAAAATAAAAAAAAAAAAGGGGCTTACACGCTGACCACCACTGTATCTATATACACATATGAGTCCACGCAAGGGTGAAAATTTTATATGTATGTCTATTCATTAATATATATATACATATATATCGAAGTCAATACAGATGGCAAAATACACAGAGGCAAAAATTATTTTTTTTATATATATATATATATATTTGTGTATATTTGTGGTTAGGGTATTTAAAAGTCGCATACACGTTGTCGATGTGCCACGTTAATTTTTTTTTTATTGTGCAAAAAAAAAAAAAGGGGGAAAAAAGAGTTTACAAAGTGCGTGTGTGGAAAAAAAACAGTGATGTTTGTGTGCATTGGCTCTCACATGTTTGATGCAACATTCGATCGTGTGAGTGTGTATGAGTGTCGCTGATTCTCGTGTATGTGTGCGCTCACGACACGAATCGCAGAGATTGGCCTGAAAGTGTCGGTGTGTGACAATTACGTCACACATTTCCTCCAAGGCATAAGAATTTCTGGTTCACTCGTGACGTACATATGCGTGAAGAGGCGACTCATAGAGATTGACACAATCGTATGGGTATTCGTATGGAAGGGTATGCACAGGTATATCGCCTATGCATAACACACACATGAGCAAAAGAAAACCATTCGTTTTTATGCAGACTTGCATGATTGTTTTTTTTTGTTTTGTTGAGAACAGTGAAACAAAATCCAGAGTCATCAACAGAGTTCTCGAAAGGATTAATAGCATCTTCAACAGCATAGTTCGGAGGGAATTATTAATGAATTCAACTATTGAGTTACCAACAGAGCTAGCCATAGAGTCATCAACGGAGCCATCGACAGAGTCACACATGGAAATCAACGGTATATTTCGGAGAGAATTATTAATGTAGTCAGCTACTGAGTTATCGACAGAGCTAGCAATTGGGTCATCAGCGGAGCCATCGACAGAGTCGCATATAGGAATTAATTTTTATTTAAATAAAAGTCTACAAGAAAAAAAAGCTAACGTTACCAGAAGCACATACAACGAGTCTAGGAGCCTCTCTCAGAGAGCCATTAGTGAGGTTGTAACCTACCGCATTACGAGTTGAACGGGACCTGGGCATGGGTAACCTAAAAATCCACCACTCTTAGCAGCAGGATTAGCAGCAGCAGAAGTAACAGCAGCGGTAACAGCAGCAGAGGAAAAGACACAGAAGAGTGACGCACAAGGTACTATTTAAAACCAAGCATATGCACTGGCAAAGGCAGTCAGTGTTTGGAACTCAACAAGAAAACATCGAGGGAAAAATTTGCTTCAATCCGGAAGGACAACAAATGGACAAGGATCATTAGCAGGACTACTCAGTAATACAAGGATTAACAACTGAAGGATCAACAAGGACATAGGACAAGGACATTCATCGCTAAGGAGAACTAAACTTCAAGGATACAACGGAGATTAATGCAAAGGACATCAGGAAATTCGGCAGCAAGGACCACTATTTTCTCAAGGATATTCTAAACAGTAATCGGAGTAAACGTTTATTTTTCTTTGGACAACATCGAGGGAGGAGCTACCCCGTCTCCAATAACTATATCCTACATTCAAGGATTTACTTATTTCAAATAAACAAACTGGATCGAAATCTATCCACAGGCAAGATCTTTCTTATATATATTTGAACCATTGCAAAGATTTTGTTCAAAATATTTAAACCAAAAGCCACCTCGAAAGTTTTCCTAGCGGTGATAATTCCCATTTACGCGTCACCGTTATTTACTTATCCTTGAACAAACATATATATTTTTATATTTTCTGACCCTTCCCCTGCAGAATTATTAAAAATTAAATAAAATATATACATATATACGCATTGGTCAATTTGCACATCCATATCATATCATCTATCGGTTTACCGTAGCCATCCTTACATCGTATCGCGTAGCCAATATCCTTCGGTTGCTTATCGCTTATATTACGACTCCGAGTCTTTACTAACATACTAGCAATGGGCGTTCATTGGATAAGCCATCGTCGCAAAGCCGAGTTGGAAGTCCTTTGGAATAATGGAAGAACTAAGAAATCGGTTCCGTGAGTTCGCCCCAAGGGAGGTTCATCATCCTACTCCCGAAGGAATTATTTCTCAACTACCGGTGCCACAAGACACCAACTATCGTTCTGAATCGCATTCTAGTTCTCGTTCCGGTTCTCCGACACCTTTCGGCATGCCTGGATCAAAGATTAACATCGAGCCCAGTGTGCGGAGTCGGGTCCATGAATCTATGGTAGGCCGTACTACTGGGAGCTATGCCTCGATCGTGGAACGTATAACTAAATGGGGAATTGCCTTTAGCGGATCTACCGACCCTATCTATTTCATATAGCAAATAGAGGCTCGAGCCGCGACTTACCGTTTGAGTTTGGAGACGCTGCCTCCGATGATAGCCATCCTATTGACCGGACGGGCCGAAAGCTGGTGGCAAACCAGCGGCTATCCGGAGATGACATGGGTTGACTTCAAGTCCGAATTCTTAGAGTTCTTTCTACCCCCTATTTTGAGAAACTAGAGGATAGTATACGCGCTCGAAAGCAACGTCATCAGCAACCATACAAGGAGTATCTAGTAGACCTCCGGTTGATAATGAAGAGAGCTCATTACTCGACGTTACAGCGCATTCTTGGAAAAGGAGCAACGCCGTTCAAAATAAGCCCTTGGAATGGCATATGAATGCCTTCCAGCCTAAACGGGGGGACTGCTATATGTCAACTCTCCGAAGCACTAGTGGATACCAGTACAGCTTGCCGCAAATGTGCGGGAGTTGGTCACTTCGCACGAGAATGCACGAAGCCCCGTGTATTGTTCTGTTGGCATTGCGGCCTAAGGGGGGTACGTACCATCGAATGTTGCCGTCGTTCGGGAAACGGGCCAAACCTCCGTCTCAATCTGGGCCAGACGAAGGGACCAGACCAGGACCTCAGCCCAGTAACCCACTCCTCCTAAAGAAAGACCGCAGCCAACTCCATGTCTTCGTCAATAGAAAACCAATGGTAGCTACCTTGGATTCAGGAGCGAACAAGAGTTTCACAAAGGAGGAAGTGGCTCTTCAACACTTCGCTCCGTTCCTTCGGCGAGACATTTATACTAATATTAACCTTGCCGATAATACTCGAACAGCAATCAAAAGTTCTCTTAGGGCAACCATTAGCCTTGGGGCACAGACCGTGCATATGACATTGTTAGCGATGCCATCGATGATGGATCCCCTTATTCTAGGAGTGGATTTCCTTCGGAACATAGGAACTTCTATACGTTGTGGAGGTTATCTATTACAATTGCCACCTTTCGATAAGACCCACAGCCCAGTCAATTCTACAATTCAGCCATCCCTAGTGGCGGATGACCACACGCAGCCGGATGCTCATATAAATCAACGGGATCCTGCAGAAACGTCCGCTATGCCCAAGGATATCTCTGACTCTCAGCATAGTAACAAATCAGTATGTCAAGCAGGCTCAGTTTTGCCGCCTCCCACACCTGACGCTGTCCGTAAAAATCCATTCCGCCAGCCCGGCGGCAAAAAGGAACCGGTAACCGAGGTGGACACAACAAATCATTGTATTGAAGCACGATCGACCCATGAAGCAACAACAAATTATCAATGAAACCGTAGACGCACTGTTAAAGGAGGACCGTATTGAACCATCCAAAATGCCTCACAGCGCACCAATCTTTTTTATGCAGACTTGCATGATTGTTTTTTTTTTTTGTTGAGAACAGTAAAACAAAAGCAACATTTAAAAAAAAAAAAAAAAAAATCTATATATATATACAACACGCACACATTCATGCCATGCTATGTGAAAAAAATCGGCAGAGTCTCGGGCAGGGTTTCGACAGAATTATCAGCAGAGTCATCAACAGAGTTCTCGACAGGATTAATAGCATATTCAACAGCATAGTTCGGAGGGAATTATTAATGAAGTCAACTACTGACTTTCCGACAGAGCTAACGATAGAGTCATCAACAGAGCCATCGACAGAGTCAGTGGAAATCAGTTTCAAAAAAAAAAAAAAAAAAATATAATAATATATATATATTTATAACACGCTCATAGCCAGGTCATGCTAAGGAATATCGGCACAATCTCCGGCAGGTTTGCTACCGAATTATCAGCAGAGTCATCAACAGAGTTTCCGACAGGATTAATAATTTTATCAACAGCATAGTTCGGAGAGAATTTTTAATGTAGTCAGCTACTGAGTTACCGACAGAGCTAGCAATAGGGTCATCAACGGAGCCATCGACAGAATCGCATATAGGAATTAGTTTATTAAAATAAAATTTTACAAAAAAAAAAAGCTAACGTTAACAGAAGCACATAGAACGAGTCTAGGAGCCTCTCTCAGAGAATCATTAGTGAGGTTGTAAACTACCGCATTACGAGTTGAACGGGACCTGGGCATCGGTAACCTAAAAATCCACCACTCTCATTCAGGAATAGCAAGAATAGCAGCAGGATTAGCAGCAGCAGAATAAACAGCAACGGTAACAGCAGTAGAGGAAAAGAGACAGAAGAGTGTCGCACAAGGAACTATTTAAAACCAAGCATATGCACTGGAAAAGGCAGTCAGTGTTTGGAACTCAACAAGGAAACATCCTAGAGAAATTGAGGAACGCGAAGTACATTTATACTCTAGATTTAAAGAGCGGATATTGGCAACTACCCTTAGAGGTCAAAAGTAGAGAGTGTACAGCCTTCACATTGCCCGGACGCGGGTTATTTCATTGGAAAGTCATGCCCTTCGGCTTACATTCCGCATCCGCCACGTTTCAGAGGGCTTTGGATAGTGTGATTGGACCCGAAATGGAACCACATGCCTTCGCGTACCTAGACGATATTATCGTAATCGGAAAGACGCTCGAGGAACACCTCTGAAACCTGCTTAAAGTCTTCCGACGTCTACGAGAAGCTAATTTAAGGATCAACCGAGACAAATGTCGTTTCTTCAAGAAACGGATCCAATTTCTAGGTCATGTGTCAGTGAGGATGGTATCCATACCGACCCTGAAAAGGTAGCATACCGACCCTGAAAAGGTCGATGTCTCGGTATCGCCTCTTGGTATCGTCGGTTCGTACCCAACTTCTCCGACACGGTACAACCTCTCACAAGTTTGTTAAAGAAAGGTTTGAGTTGGTTTAGGAACGTAGAGCAACAACAGGCGTTCGATGCACTCAAGACACTTCTCACCACTGCCCCTGTCCTAGCTTGGCCAGATTTCGCTGTAAAGTTTTGCTTACAGACTGATGCCAGCGATGTTGGCCTTGGCGCAATGCTCACTCAGAGTATCAACGGTACAGAAAGAGTCATTGCGTACGCTAGTCGACGTCTCTTGAAGGCGCAAGAAAACTACTCGACCACTGAGAAAGAATGCCTAGCGATAGTCTGGGCCATCAGGAAATATCGTTGCTATTTGGAAGGCTATTGCTTCGACGTGATCACGGACCATTTAGCTCTCAAATGGCTAAACTCGATAGAAAATCCCACGGGGCGTGTGGCCAGATGTTCGAGGTACGTTATAGATGAGGTAAGCTGAACGTGATTACAGATGCCTTATCGCGTCAACCTTTGGATGTACTTCACTGGGCACAACTAGTAGAACCGGAGTGCAAATGGTGGCTAAAGATGCGGCAGCACGTCACGGAGCACCCTGCGGATTTCTCAGACTATATATTCGAAAACGGCCAGATTTATCGCAGACGAGACTCCCACCCCGATGACTACGATTCTACACCTTGGAAACTATGCGTCCCCTTAGAATTTCGACACCAAGTGCTTAAGGAATGTCATGATGTGGTGACGGCTGGCCACTTGGGAATCAAGTGACTTTATCGGGCCTTTGCCGCGTTCTAAGCAAGGTAATACGATGTTACTAGTTTAGGATTGTCATTTTCACAAATCCACGTTTGCTATATTTAGCGGAAGGGCTTTCATTAACCTTGGCAACATAATTGCCTCAACCTTAAGAAGTTTATCCCGTGGATTTCGCGTCTTCACATCTATTTTTACCTTATATTTTGATTTTTTGGCTTTCATTGAGGACACCCCACTTGTTTCTGTATATTGTTTAATTTTACGTAATTTAAATATTTGAGCGGCTTCCTCAGATAATATAGTAATCTGAGAACCACTATCAACCAAGTCTCTTAATGTTTTAAACACTCCATTTTTTTCTTAGTTTGTATTAGGGCTGTGGCCAAAAATTTTGCTGTGCCGTTACACAGCTATTAACGCTCTCCTGATTTTCTTCAAAATGGAGTAAGGTATAGTGTCCTCTGCTGCAAAATGAGCAGCCTATTTCACTATTGCATCTCTTGCTTCTTGAATGCTTCAAGCATCGTGTACACAATTGTACTTTTTTGGCTACTTCCAGCCTTTTTTGAGGTGTTAGCGCTTTAAACTTATAGCAGAGAAGTGCGTTATGCCAGGGGACTATCTTTAAACACCATAGCCGACGTTTTTTCTAATTGTTTTTTTTGTCTTCTTTGCTCATGGCACTTAGCGAGCAATATCTTTGTTCCAAGAATTCCATGACATCAGATTTGTATTTGCCTTATTTTTCTAATCTGACTCTCATACAATTGTAGAGTCTCTCTATCAAATTTCCGAAGTATGTGTTGAGCGAGTATTACGTCAACTTCATCGGACGAATTTGCTTAAATTTTAATTACGTGTATTGACTCATAAATTATGTCAATCACTTCTTTTGGAGTCTTTGCGGATTCATTGTTGATCATCGGTAAATCAACGATCCAATTTAATTGCTCGGAAAATACCCTCCGATTATTTTTATACCGCTTGGTTAACAGTTCCACAGCGGCACTATAATTGTCATCTGAACCTGACAATAGATAAGCTCCCATTCTCCTTGCATCGCCTTTTAACGCGGATTTTAAGATAGGCTGGGTACCACAATAATACCGGGTTACGCTTGTGCCAAGTTTTTGTTGTTGTCCCTTTTTAATTTGCTTATTGCAGTTTTTTTTGCTTTGGTTTGTATACGCTTCTCTTAGCATATTTGTTTTTGATAAATCAATTTTTTTAATAATGTCGGTCTGTTGCAAATATAATTGCAATAATCCCAGCAAGACCAGTGAAGACTTTCTTTACTGTTGGCTGTGTGACAATGTAATGCACTTTAAATGTGCTGGTTATACAGTGAAGGTGCGGGATAGTATTGCACAGGGTGGCAGCCTTAAATGGGGCTGTGATTCGTGTCGTGGCTTGGAGCTGGAGATCCGAGGTTTTATGAAATGGACTCGGGATGCATTTAAAACCTTGTCAGCTGGCGTACGTAAGCTCCAAAAGGAGCTTTTGGCGATGGAGGTTTAATTCAGAAGTTCTAAACTTTTGATTGAATCTCCGTCGCGTAAGAGGGCCAGGTTTCAGGGCGCGTCCTTCAGTCCCTCGGCACATAGATCTCTAGCAGTTCCGGCTTCGGACAATGAACCTATGTCACCAAATGTGCAGCAGCTGATATCGTTAAAGAGTCCGGCTTTGGCAGGTGTGGAGTCTCTTCCGTAACTCTGGCCTATCAGAATGTACGGGGACTAAAGTCTAAACTCTCTAGACTCTATCTAGATAGTTTAGCTTTTGACTTTCATGTTCTTGCCTTTACTGAAACTTGGCTGAAGCCTGATATTGCCGATGCTTCAATTTTAACTTCAAAATATTTAACATACAGACATGATCGGACTGTCCGTAATGGTGGTGGTGTTTTGATCGCTGTTGATTCAGCGTTCTCGTCTGAAATTGTAAAATCTTCCAATCAGAAGATTGAATTTGTTCGTATATTCCACCATAGTCCGACTTGGCACTATACATTCACCATTTGGAAGCTATTCAACTTATTTCCTCATATCTCTCTCACAAAGACTTGCTCGTTGTTTTGGGAGATTTTAATTTACCTGAGATTGCCTGGACCCGTTCATATGATTCTTTATTACTGTTGCCCTCCTCGTCACATTGTTTTATAGACGGTCTACTTGAGTTGTCCCTAACTCAAATAAATCATATCCGGAATAGTCGTGACAGATCACTAGATCTGGTTTTGTGTTAGATTCTTCCAACTGCGATGTTTCCAGGACTGATCGCTTAGTTATCCCTGAAGATAACAACCCGATGTTTTCGCAAGACAAACTTTACTAAACTTAAAAAACTTTTGTTAGCTAATGATTGGTCATATCTGTATACTTGCACGGATATGGACTCTGCCATTTCTGTCTTCTATAAAACTCTTAAGTGGTTCTTCGATGTTTGTGTCCCGCGTGTGACCCAAGGATGGTGTGAAAGACCTCCTTGGTTCTCACGTGAGTTATGTAATTTGAAGAACGTAAAATCAAGATGCTTTAAAAGATTTTAAAAATCGGATAAAGCATCGGATTTATCCCTCTATGTAGATGCTCGATCAAATTTTATGCTGCTGAATTCACAATGCTATAAGGATTATCTTCAGCGTTGTAAACTTAAGTTTTCTCGCTATCCTAAGCAATTTTATAACTTTGTCAATGTAAAAAGTAAGACATCAGTGAACTGATATGTTTGCTGATTTCTTCAAAACAACTTATTCCTGAACGATTTATCAAGCAAATCCACCTTATCCTCATCACTTGCAATCGTCTAACTGCATTTTAGACCCTGTGCTTGATGAAAATTCAGTTCCTAGCATGCTAAGTTTCGTAAAACTAGTATAAGTTAAGCACTTCTATCATAACAAGGAGTCAAGTACTTATACCATAAAACCCAAGTCCGTCAACACATGCCCATTGGCCGATCCTATTTCATCATCACAAGCAATTCCCATTGGTCAACCCCACCCAGTCGTCACATGCCCATTTGTCGCATGATCGCCTGTCTCAAATAACAGTCCGATAGCTAGGATAAACAACAAGTCACCCCACTCAATCGTCAGATGCCAATTTGTCGCATGATCGCCTATCCCCAGCAACAGTCCGATCGTTAGGATAAACAACAAACCTGATACCCAGAATCACCCCACAAATTTCGGCAATAAACAAAGAATGGTCCTGAACACTTGTGTAAACAAAGAATGGTCCCACGCTCTTAGTGGACTATTGGACTCAGCCAACGCCGCCGCCTGCGACGACGTCAATTATCCAAGCCTTCATCCAACATAATCAAATCATAGAAAATCAGTCTTAAGCCTTAGTCGAAACCATCCGGTAAAACTTCGCTTTAGCTCCGCGGAATTCACTCAGTCAGAATCTTTCAGTTATCATTAAGTTGTAATTGTAAAGTGACTTTAAATAAAAATTATATTTTTTTATACCGTGAGTGAAGGAAGTGTTTAATTGGCGCCCGAGCAGGGACCCTGCTAAATAAAACTTGATCGAGTGTTAGTGAAAGATATCAGTGGTCGTGACCGAGAAAACGCGTTAAATGCCTTAAAGTGTCAACGAAATAAAAACACTATATTGAACTACACTAAGAATCAGACAGGGTCAAATTTATCGCTGCAATTTCCTCCAAGATCCGTTCAGAGGAAAACTGATAACCCAAACGTGTTTGCCCAGGAGCGTTAGTACCTTCAACGTTGGAAAAGCGAGCCCTCCTACAAGCCGATCAGTACAAGCACCGAAGATGTTATTAATAATGTAAGTTAAGCAAAATAATTCTAAGTGAAAGAAAATCAAGAAAAGAAAAAAGAATTTGTGTCACCCAGAGATCTGAGGCATGCATTGCAACTGTGCGAGATGTTGGACAATAAAAGGGCTAGGAACAATATCAGCCATCGTGACACTCGTGCACCAGTAGGACCAAAACCCCCGCATTATGCAAAAAATTACTTGCAACCTCAACAATCATACATACCGGCAATTCCACCAAAACCTTATAATAACAACAACTTTTATAATCAAAAACCAATGCAAAACGTGTTCGTTCCCCAAAATAAATTCCCTCAAACGAAAAACCCTATGTTTTTCAATGCACCACCGAGGCCATTTGCTCCGAAGCTTCAGCCGGCACCAACTCCTATGGATGTCGACGGTTCTATTCTAACAAAAAGAGTTGACTACATGAACAAGCCAAACGCTAATTCACCACAACAATTTGCTCTCAAAAGAGTCCACCGGAAATTTTCCCAATAAAGTACAGAGGCAATTCCATATCGAAACCGGTATGTCAGGTGAACAATATATCACCATACCACCTCAAGAAGAGCATTACTCCGATATGTCCGATTATCAGTCTGCTTACCAAGGCCAAGAAGACCTTTACGAATTAGTCCCATATTCTGAGGTTCGTGAATATCAACAGCAGGAGGAATATTTTACCTCACAAGGGGACAACTCAGAGTTAGTCCCGCAGAATAAAGAGGAAACCAAATCACAATCACAGGAACCTCAACAGCCAGAAATTGAGGACACCGTTAATTTTTTAGGTTAAAGTGTTCCTCTTTGCCGTACTTTGTTGTCCGGGACAAAGACGGAACCGCATACAATTTCTTAATAGATACCGGCTCCAACAAAAACTATGTCCAACCAGAAATAGCCAAAAACGTCAAAACAAATGAACACAAGTTTTACGCGAACACCGTAAGTGGTAGCATTCTAATCACCAGCCATATCCATTTGGGTTTATTTAACGAACCCAACAAACCTATAACTTTCTTCTTATTACCTAATTTGAATCCGTTCCATGGGATTCTAGGTAATGACACACTAAGAGAATTAAACGCCATTATTGATATAGGGAAAGATCTATTATTTGTCAACAACTCTCACGTTTTTAAAGTAAAGCAGATGCGAGCTCATCAGGTCCATACGATCGAATCAGAGGAGCTCACCAATCAGCAGAAACTAGGGTTAAAGGCACTCCAAGAGGAGTACGAATCGCTTTTCGCAGACCCAAATAAGAAGTTGACTTATGCTACTAATGTCCAAGGAGAAATCCGAACGACAAACATTATCCGTACCCAGCTTCTCTCAAAGAAGTAGTAGAAGACCAGCTACAAGAATTACTACGAGATGGTATAATACGACCCTCACGGTCGCCCTATAATTCCCCTGTATGGATAGTCCCTAAAAAGAGCGACAGCCTTGGGAATAAGAAATATAGGATGGTTATTGATTACAGAAAGCTCAATGCAGTTACAGTTTCGGATAAGTATCCTATCCCTAAAGAGCGGATTTCATCAGATTTCCCTTAAGGAATCTGATATTGAAAAAACAGCATTTTCTGTAAATGGAGGGAAATACGAGTTCACAAGACTCCCCTTTGGTCTAAAAAATTCCCCATCAATATTTTAAAGAGCTCTCGATGACATCTTGAGAGACCTCATCGGAAAAATTTGCTACGTCTACATTGATGATATAATAATTTTCAGTAAATCTGAGGAAGAGCATTTCCGACATCTAGCTCTAGTATTTTCTACCTTGTCCAAAGCAAATATGAAGGTCCAAGTAGATAAATGCAAATTCCTAAGACACAGTGTTGACTTCCTAGGCGTAGTTATCTCAAGGGAAGGAGTTAAAACCAATCCAGAGAAAATTCAAGCCATTAAAAAGTTCCCCATACCAAAGAACCTAAAACAACTAAGGTCCTTCCTGGGATTAGCTAGTTATTACAGAAGATTTATCAAAGATTTTGCTAAGTTAGCTAGACCCTTGACGGCGTTATTGAGAGGAGAACATGGCAGAGCTAAAAAGAATGTCTCAAGCAAGATTGAAATCCGATTCGGTGAAGCCGAACTCGATGCCTTTGAGAAAGTGGAAAAATGCATTAGTATCACAAGATGTGATGTTAGCATACCCTGATTTTAAACAAGAGTTCCATCTAACCACTGATGCTTCAAACTTTGCATTAGGAGCTTCTCTAGAACAGAACGGTAGACCCATTACATTCCTTTCCCGTGCGTTATCCAAGGCCGAAGAAAATTATGCTACAAATGAAAGAGAAATGCTAGCAATAGTATGGGGATTGGATAAGTTAAGGATGTATTTATACGGCAAATCCAAAGTGATCATTTACACTGACCACCAGACTCTCACTTATGCTCTCAGCCCGAAAAATAACAACACAAAGCTGAAGAAATGGAAAAGTTACCTGGAGGAATATAACTACGAGTTGAAATATAAGCCGGGTAGCTCAAACGTGGTAGCAGACGCACTCTCTAGAAACCCTACATAATTAATAACCTACTAGAAAATAAAATAAATGATTTAATTAAGATAACTAATACTATATTAATTAGAGGTAAACCCGAATACAATAACAAGTCAGAAGAAATTGAATAACAAATTGAGTCTTTTAAGAGAAGAAATAACAAATATTATTTACGCAATTGATTGGGCTAAGGCCAATACCGTAAACTCATTAATACTGTCCTCTGCTGAAATAGATTTTATTAACACAATTAAAGAAGAGAGCCTAACATTTGTAAACATTGAAGAACTAATAGAGTTTGCCGAGGTCAGCATAGCCTCAGACGGTAAATCACTCCTTTATATTGTTAGCCTACCCAGAGTAATTAATGAAATTTGTAAACAAATCCTTGCAATACCAATTAAATATCAAAAATTTATAGAAGAAATAGACTATGAGAATATCATGAAATGTAACAAGAAATACTTCGGGTTAATCAATAAGAATAAATGTAATATTCATAATGGTAAGACAATCTGTAAACTGGAAGATCTGACTAATTTAGAAAACAGTAAATGTGTAGGAGCCTACTTGCAAAGAAGGAATCCACAATGTAAGGTCATCAACAACCAGCACGTAAAATCCCATTCGGAAATAATGCCAGGTACCTTGCTGCTGAACCAATTTCAAGGAGACATCAACATCAATGGAGAAAACATTACCCTAGAAGGCACCTTCATAATTCAAGCGGAAAACGCGACAGTCGTCATAGAAGACTCCTGGTATATTGTGAAGACACGCTTTGAAGTCGAGGTTCAACCGCCGCTGTTGCAATTACTATCAGATAAGCAGCAAAGAGGTGAAAGGTTATCTCTGGAAATGATCAAGGAACTACACATCAATAATACTAATAATCTGGAGAGAATCCAAAGAAACAACTTGATTATGTCTTCGTCAAGCTGGATTATTCTAACCCTTCTGGCAGCCGCAGTGATAACATATTACATCATCAAAAAATTCTGCAGCCACAAAACAGGCAACCATGGTCCACCAATGGAAGTCTCAATCGCGCCAGTTCAATATGTTGTCCGTCAACACATGCCCATTGGCCGATCCTATTTCATCATCACAAGCATTTCCCATTGGTCAACCCCACCCAGTCGTCACATGCCCATTTGTCGCATGATCGCCTGTCTCAAATAACAGTCCGATAGCTAGGATAAACAACAAGTCACCCCACTCAATCGTCAGATGCCAATTTGTCGAATGATCGCCTATCCCCAGCAACAGTCCGATTGTTAGGATAAACAACAAACCTGATACCCAGAATCACCCCACAAATTTCGGCAATAAACAAAGAATGGTCCTGAACACTTGTGTAAACAAAGAATGGTCCCACGCTCTTAGTGGACTATTGGACTCAGCCAACGCCGCCGCCTGCGACGACGTCAATTATCCAAGCCTTCATCCAACATAATCAAATCATAGAAAATGAGTCTTAAGCCTAAGTCCAAACCATCCGGTAAAACTTCGCTTTAGCTCCGCGGAATTCACTCAGTCAGAACCTTTCAGTTATCATTAAGTTGTAATTGTAAAGTGACTTTAAATAAAAATTGTATTTTTTTATACCGTGAGTGAAGGAAGTGTTTAATTTACATATATGCACCTGGCCCGAACGGAAAACCAGGCTGTGTGTTAAGGTTTTGTTCAGAGGCCCTATGTAAAACACTGTATTTCTAACTATTCCCTACATGATCCTTTTCGAGTCCTATGTTCTGATTACAATTTTCTGTATCCCGTAATCAGATCAGAAAACTCTCTTCCCTTCTATTTAAGCACAATTAGCTCGTAATTAGCTGTAGTTAATCATATTTTAATTGTTTGTCCGTTGAATGGAACAAACAAATGGAACAGGAAAATGTAACACGAATAGACAAAAAATATCAGCGGGGTGACAAAGTTTTGGTAAAGTCAAACAAACGCCTTGGTAACAAATTTATTCCCTTGTACAAAGAAGGAATTGTAGAGGCAGACCTTTGATTTTAAGTTCTCATAAAGGGGAGGGCGGTTCATAAGCACAACCTAAAATAAAACCCTATTAGAACAGAACGGACCTTATCCTGATACTAATAATAGTGAGGACACATGCAGCAATAATCCTCGATGACTTGGATGTCAATGAAATGACCAACAAATGTGTTATCAATGTGTAGAGTTGGCGTAGAGTTCTGTTGTGTAGAGTTCTGTTCCCATGTCCGTAATGAACGTCTTCATTGGACCGTACATCAGAATAAAAGATTCAAATATGGCTTTTGCTACAGTTGTTGCACTTTTGTTTGCAACAGGAATTGCTACTAAATACTTTGTCAGGTCACATATTAATGTGATTGCGTATTCATTCCCATTTTCCGAATGTGGTAGTGGACCGATCGTGTCTACTATCACTCTGTCAAAAGCATATAGTGGTGTTTCGGTTATAATCATAGGTGATCTTGTATGTTTTGTCGTTTTCGACGTCAGGCATTTTAGTAGTTTCAAAGATATTTTCGCTCGGTGCCGCTTTGACTTTGGTGATACTAAGTATACCGGCTTCTTTTTCGAGCCTTTGAAAAAACTGACCTAAGTCGAGAATTCCATTGGTATACATATCGCAAATGTCAATTCTTGCTATAACTTTCTTGCCATGTTTAAATGTGGTCGAGGAATCAGTTATTCGCAAGGTGACTACTTTTCGTACTTCGTCATTTACAATAACGTCATATACGTTGGGCTTGCAAGCTTTTTTCAAGTATTTGCCTTGGCAATAGTTCTTGTTTATTTTCTGCGCAGAAATTGTTTTGTCTACTTTGGTACCTGGTAGTGACTTTCAGGACTTTTTTGTTCATGTCAATTAGATCGGATATTGTTATCCTTGATAGGGCGTCTGCCACAAAGTTATCTTTACCTCTCAAATACTCTACTGTAAAGTCGTACTCTTCCAATTCTAGCCGCATGCGTGTTAGTTTTGAACTCGGGTTCACCATGGAGAACAAATATGTTAATGGTCTATGGTCTGTTCGCACTGTGAAATGTTTTCCATATATGTATATATGGTCGAAAATATGTTATTGCCCAGTGTATTGCTGCTAGCTCTTGTTCTGTAGTACTCTTGTTGCATCATCTTTAGTGAATGCTCTTGATGCATATGAAACTGGAAGCTGGAGTCCATTATAGTTGTGTTAAAACTGCTCCACATCCCAAGTAACCATAGTTTGTTAAGATTAATTTCTTAGATTAATTTCTATTTCTATTTTGGATTCTTGAGAACCCATTTTACTAAAAAAAGAAATTTGTCGTTTAGACCTGTTGTTAATTAAAGAAAAAATTTTGAAAATGTGTAAGGTTTTACTATTCTATGTCTATTATTTCTACATCTGAGTCTGTTAAATCTATTGGTTCTGCACTCGATTCTGATATGTTTATCAGCGCAATTGAGTCCATGAAAAGTTCGTGGACCCACCAAGGTAAGCTAACCTAATTTGTACTAAGTTTATGGAGCGTTGAGGTGAGGTACTTCCCTCGCTCCTAAAAAGCTCAATTAGGTCTTGGAATATGCTAGGGTGCCTGTTTTTTATTTTTTTCAAAGTACCTGTCACAATGGGTCATTTTTTATTTTTTTTTTTTATACCCTTGCAGAGGGTATTATAAAATTGATCAGATGTTTGTAACGCACAGAAGGAGACGTTTCCGACCCCATAAAGTATATATATTCTTGATCAGCGTGAGAAGCTGAGTCGATATAAGCATGTCCGTCTGTCCGTCTGTCCGTCCGTCTGTGCGTACGCGTTTTACTCAGCCGTCTTAAGAGCTATCGGGCTGAAATTTTTTTCGTGGGTTTTTATTACGCGGCAAAAATAAAGTATGAAAACCATAAGGATCGGACCACTATATAATAGAAGAACTAGAAGAAACATTTTCATAAAAATCGAGTATGCTATGAAATTTACATATAAGTTAAGCACTTCTATCATAACAAGGAGTCAAGTACTTATACCATAAAACCCAAGTCCGTCAACACATGCCCATTGGCCGATCCTATTTCATCATCACAAGCAATTCCCATTGGTCAACCCCACCCAGTCGTCACATGCCCATTTGTCGCATGATCGCCTGTCTCAAATAACAGTCCGATAGCTAGGATAAACAACAAGTCACCCCACTCAATCGTCAGATGCCAATTTGTCGCATGATCACCTATCCCCAGCAACAGCCCGATCGTTAGGATAAACAACAAACCTGATACCCAGAATCACCCCACAAATTTCGGCAATAAACAAAGAATGGTCCTGAACACTTGTGTAAACAAAGAATGGTCCCACGCTCTTAGTGGACTATTGGACTCAGCCAACGCCGCCGCCTGCGACGACGTCAATTATCCAAGCCTTCATCCAACATAATCAAATCATAGAAAATCAGTCTTAAGCCTTAGTCGAAACCATCCGGTAAAACTTCGCTTTAGCTCCGCGGAATTCACTCAGTCAGAATCTTTCAGTTATCATTAAGTTGTAATTGTAAAGTGACTTTAAATAAAAATTATATTTTTTTATACCGTGAGTGAAGGAAGTGTTTAATTGGCGCCCGAGCAGGGACCCTGCTAAATAAAACTTGATCGAGTGTTAGTGAAAGATATCAGTGGTCGTGACCGAGAAAACGCGTTAAATGCCTTAAAGTGTCAACGAAATAAAAACACTATATTGAACTACACTAAGAATCAGACAGGGTCAAATTTATCGCTGCAATTTCCTCCAAGATCCGTTCAGAGGAAAACTGATAACCCAAACGTGTTTGACCAGGAGCGTTAGTACCTTCAACGTTGGAAAAGCGAGCCCTCCTACAAGCCGATCAGTACAAGCACCGAAGATGTTATTAATAATGTAAGTTAAGCAAAATAATTCTAAGTGAAAGAAAATCAAGAAAAGAAAAAAGAATTTGTGTAAACACAGTGAGAAAAATTTTGTGAACCAAAACCAAAAGTTTAAATTTAAAAAAGAAAAAAAGAAAAACACAAGCTAAAATATTTATAAAATCCTTAATTAAATTTTCACTCACTCAAGAAAAAAGAATCAAAAATTGAAAAAGAAACTAGTAAAAAGTAATCCCAAAAAAAAGGGGAAAGAAATAATTCAAAATTTAAAAAAATTTTTTTTGTAAAAAAAAGAGAATAATCATTTAATATTGAAAAATTTTGCATAATACCACAAATTAAGATTTAAGAAATAATTTTGGAAAAAAAGAGAATAATCATTTAATATTGAAAAATTTTGCATAATACCACAAATTAAGATTTAAAAAATAATTTTGAAAAAAAAAGAGAATAATCATCTAATATTGAAAAATTTGCATAATACCACAAACTAAGTATTTAAGTACCAAAAACCATTTCCACCAAGATTAGCGGACATACCGCTATACCTTTGTCAATATAAACTAAAATCCAATTTTCGCGGCATTATATCGTTCGTGACGTCATAATATTCGCGATATCGTAACACTTATTTCCTTGAAAGAAACCTGGTTCGAAATATTTTTTCCAAAATGACTAATGACAACTGGGTTAAAGCAGCAGTCCTCCAGCAGGGTGGTAGTCAGGCAGCAGCTTCCGATGCTCCGACAGCATCCACCTCAGGTGCAGCAGCCGTAAATAGAACAGAGGCACTGTCGATACAAGGATTAGATGTAGCTATCCAAACAATTTTGTCATCTCAGCTACAGGAAATAGTGAAACAATTAAATTTTTCCCAGCCAGGACACATTCCCTTTAGGGACCAGACAGCTAGCGTCTAGGATAACTGGCATGAATTAGACAAAGTGCCAGATATCGTAAAAAATCTTGACAAATTCTCAGGTAGTCGTGAAGAATTCTCAACATGGTTTGCTTCCGCCACACGTTTGATGGAATTGTACGCCCCCATTCAGGGAACACCCAAATACTTTGCAATTCTGGTAACCATTCGAGGCAAAATTATAGGCCATGCGAATACACTGTTGAAAGTATATCGCACTGCTTTACATTGGGGTGCAATCTCTCAGTGTCTGTTATCTGAGTACTCAGACAAACGAGATTTAAGCACTCTAGAATATCAGCTATTCACCATGACCCAGAAAGGCGCATCCATTCATCAATTTTACTTCGCCGTTTACCAACAGATGTCTTTAATACTAGACCAAATCGAAACACTGGGTTACACTCCCGAGACTATGGAAGCCATGGCAAAACAGGTCAGAGATAGGGCTCTAGATACCTTCATCAGAGGTCTTAACGGAGATCTATCAGATAGAATGAGCTTAACTCAACCCAGAGATCTGAGGCATGCATTGCAACTGTGCGAGATGTTGGACAATAAAAGGGCTAGGAACAATATCAGCCATCGTGACACTCGTCTACCAGTAGGACCAAAACCCCCGCATTATGCAAAAAATTACTTGCAACCTCAACAATCATACATACCGGCAATTCCACCAAAACCTTATAATAACAACAACTTTTATAATCAAAAACCAATGCAAAACGTGTTCATTCCCCAAAATAAATTTCCTCAAACGAAAAACCCCATGTTTTTCAATGCACCACCGAGGCCATTTGCTCCGAAGCCTCAGCCGGCACCAACTCCTATGGATGTCGACGGCTCTATTCTAACAAAAAAAGTTGACTACATGAACAAGCCAAACGCTAATTCACCACAACAATTTGCTCTCAAAAGAGTCAACCAGTCCACCGGAAATTTTCCCAATAAATTACAGAGGCAATTCCATATCGAAACCGGTATGTCAGGTGAACAATATATCACCATACCGCCTCAAGAAGAGCATTACTCCGATATGTCCGATTATCAGTCTGCTTACCAAGGCCAAGAAGACCTTTACGAATTAGTCCCATATTCTGAGGTTCGTGAATATCAACAGCAGGAGGAATATTTTACCTCACAAGGTGACAACTCAGAGTTAGTCCCGCAGAATAAAGAGGAAACCAAATCACAATCACAGGAATCACAACAGCCACAAATTGAGGACACCGTTAATTTTTTAGGTTAAAGTGTTCCTCTTTGCCGTACTTTGTTGTCCGGGACAAAGACGGAACCGCATACAATTTCTTAATAGACACCGGCTCCAACAAAAACTATGTCCAACAAGAAAAATCCAAAAACGTCAAAACAAATGAACACAAGTTTTACGCGAACACCGTAAGTGGTAGCATTCTAATCACCAGCCATATCCATTTGGGTTTATTTAACGAGCCCAACAAACCTATAACTTTCTTCTTATTACCTAATTTGAATCCGTTCCATGGGATTCTAGGTAATGACACACTAAGAGAATTAAACGCCATTATTGATATAGGGAAAGATCTATTATTTGTCAACAACTCTCACGTTTTTAAAGTAAAGCAGATGCGAGCTCATCAGGTCCATACGATCGAATCAGAGGAGCTCACCAATCAGCAGAAACTAGGGTTAAAGGCACTCCAAGAGGAGTACGAATCGCTTTTCGCAGACCCAAATAAGAAGTTGACTTATGCTACTAATGTCCAAGGAGAAATCCGAACGACAACAGACACTCCAGTCTACACCAAACATTATCCGTACCCAGCTTCTCTCAAAGAAGTAGTAGAAGACCAGCTACAAGAATTACTACGAGATGGTATAATACGACCCTCACGGTCGCCCTATAATTCCCCTGTATGGATAGTCCCTAAAAAGAGCGATAGCCTTGGGAATAAGAAATATAGGATGGTCATTGATTACAGAAAGCTCAATGCAGTTACAGTTTCGGATAAGTATCCTATCCCTGAAATCGGAGAAATGGTTGCGCAGTTGGGCAACAATAAGTATTTCTCTGTTCTTGATCTAAAGAGCGGATTTCATCAGATTTCCCTTAAGGAATCTGATATTGAAAAAACGGTATTTTCTATGAATGGAGGGAAATATGAGTTCACAAGACTCCCCTTCGGTCTAAAAAATTCCCCATCAATATTCCAAAGAGCTCTCGATGACATCTTGAGAGACCTCATCGGAAAAATTTGCTATGTCTACATTGATGATATTATAATATTCAGTAAATCTGAGGAAGAGCATTTCCGACATCTAGCTCTAGTATTTTCTACCTTGTCCAAAGCGAATATGAAGGTCCAAGTAGATAAATGCAAATTCCTAAGACACAGTGTTGACTTCCTAGGCGTAGTTATCTCAAGGGAAGGAGTTAAAACCAATCCAGAGAAAATTCAAGCCATTAAAAAGTTCCCCATACCAAAGAACCTAAAACAACTAAGGTCCTTCCTGGGATTAGCTAGTTATTACAGAAGATTTATCAAAGATTTTGCGAAGTTAGCTAGACCCTTGACGGCGTTATTGAGAGGAGAACATGGCAGAGCTAAAAAGAATGTCTCACGCAAGATTGAAATCCGATTCGGTGAAGCCGAACTCGATGCCTTTGAGAAAGTAAAAAATGCATTAGTATCACAAGATGTGATGTTAGCATACCCTGATTTTAAACAAGAGTTCCATCTAACCACTGATGCTTCAAACTTTGCATTAGGAGCTTCTCTAGAACAGAACGGTAGACCCATTACATTCCTTTCCCGTGCGTTATCCAAGGCCGAAGAAAATTATGCTACAAATGAAAGAGAAATGCTAGCAATAGTATGGGGATTGGATAAGTTAAGGATGTATTTATACGGCAAATCCAAAGTGATCATTTACACTGACCACCAGACTCTCACTTATGCTCTCAGCCCGAAAAATAACAACACAAAGCTGAAGAAATGGAAAAGTTACCTGGAGGAATATAACTACGAGTTGAAATATAAGCCGGGTAGCTCAAACGTGGTAGCAGACGCACTCTCTAGAAACCCTACCAGCATAAATGCTAGCAGTACGTCAGCTACAGCCCATAGTGATGAAAGCTCAGGTCATGAACTCATTCCAGCAATGGAAATTCCCATCAATGTCTTTAAAAACCAATTGTTTATCCTCACTGGTGATAACGAATCCACTACCTTTGAAATACCGTTCCCTACATATCATAGACATACAATAGTGAGAAGCAATTATTCCGAAGAAGATCTTGTAACCATCTTGAAAGAAAAAATGGATCCTAGAATAGTTAATGGTATTTTTACTTCTGAAAGTATCATGGGAAAAATCCAAGAAATATTTCCAGAGCATTTTAGGAATTACAAGGCAAGATTCACGCATATTCAAACTATAGATGTCCATGATCAGATTCAACAACAAGATATCATAATAAAAAGAACACCTCAGAGCACATAGAAATTCCGTTGAAAATAAAAAACAAATTTTATCTGAATATTTTTTCCCCGGTATGAAGAAAAAGATAGAAGCAATAGTAAACTCTTGCCAAACGTGCAAACTCTCTAAATACCAAAGACACCCTCCGAACCAAGAAATACAACCAACCCCTATTCCGAAATATCCAGGTGAAATTATTCATATAGATTTATATTCCACCCAAAATAAGATTATTTTAACCGCAATAGACAAATTTTCTAAATACGCGCAAGTTAAACTCGTAAACTCAAAAGCAGCAGAACATCTTAAAGTACCCTTACGTGAGTTGTTAATAGCCTTCGGTATGACAAAAACCGTGGTGATGGATAACGAAAAGGCTTTAAATTCTGCATCAATAAAATTTCTTTTGAATAATCAGTTAGGTATACAAGTCCACACTACTCCACCATATACTTCGTCTAGCAACGGCCAAATAGAAAGATTTCATTCAACATATACAGAAATAATGAGATGCTTGAAGCTAGAGCACCCCGAAATGGAATTCGAGGATTTAATATTCAAAGCCGTTGACGAATACAATAAAACCATCCATAGTACCACCAACAAAAAGCCAATTGAAGCATTTTTGTAACAAATTTGATCCATAATCCAGAAAAATTAGCACTTGAAAGGGAAAAGATTGCAGAAACCATTTTAAAGAAGCAAAATAAGGACCTAGAGTACCATAATAAAACAAAAAAACCCGTCAAAATCTACGATCCAGGTGAAATCATCTACGTTAGGATTAATAAACGGCTAGGCTCGAAACTAACGTCTAGATATAAAAAAGAAATAGTAGCCGAAGATCTTAATACCAAGATTAAAACCAGGTCAGGAAGGATAGTTCATAAAAACCACTTGAAGTATTGATAAACATCCTCTTCCGACAGATTGCTCATGTTACCACTTTGCTGGGGTCACACAACCATATTAGACTATACTAAGTCAAGAGTGGTCATGTTGGAAACCGGGTTAGCCGAGCGCCAGAACGGAACGTTTAAAATCATTCACGTCATCGAATTAGAAAAATATCAAATGGCCATATCCGTTCTAAAAGAAGTCGTTAAGAATTCATCAAACCTTAGTCCGTATCAACCTTTTTTGGCCTATGAGATAACTCGGATACAGAACGAATTAAGGAGGCTTCAGCCGTTGAAATTCAGAAACAAAAGATCGCTTGATATACTTGGCACGGCTTGGAAATGGTTAGCGGGCACACCTGATCACGAGGATCATAAGATTGTGGTAGATAAGATCAATGAACAATTGGAAAACAATAATCGGCAGGTCATTATTAATAATCTAATAGAAAATATGATAAACGATTTAATTAAGTTAACTAATACCATATTAATTAGAGGTAAACCCGAATATAATAATAAGACAGAAGAAATCGAAATAACCAAATTTAAATTGAGTCTTTTAAGAGAAGAAATAACAAATATTATTTACGCAATTGATTGGGCTAAGGCCAATACCGTTAACTCATTAATACTGTCCTCTGATGAAATAGATTTTATTGACACAATTAAAGAAGAGAGTCTAACATTTGTAAACATTGAAGAACTAATAGAGTTTGCCGAGGTCAGCATAGCCTCAGACGGTAAATCACTCCTTTATATTGTTAGCCTACCCAGAGTAATTAATGAAATTTGTAAACAAATCCTTGCAATACCAATTAAATATCAAAAATTTATAGAAGAAATAGACTATGAGAATATCATGAAATGTAACAAGAAATACTTCGGGTTAATCAATAAGAATAAATGTAATATTCATAATGGTAAGACAATCTGTAAACTGGAAGATCTGACTAATTTAGAAAACAGTAAATTGATGTAAGGTCATCAACAACCAGCACGTAAAATCCCATTCGGAAATAATGCCCGGTACCTTGCTGCTGAACCAATTTCAAGGAGACATCAACATCAATGGAGAAAATATTACCCTAGAAGGCACCTTCATAATTCAAGCGGAAAACGCGACAGTCGTCATAGAAGACTCCTGGTATATTGTGAAGACACGCTTTGAAGTCGAGGTTCAACCGCCGCTGTTGCAATTACTATCAGATAAGCAGCAAAGAGGTGAAAGGTTATCTCTGGAAATGATCAAGGAACTACACATCAATAATACTAATAATCTGGAGAGAATCCAAAGAAACAACTTGATTATGTCTTCGTCAAGCTGGATTATTCTAACCCTTCTGGCAGCCGCAGTGATAACATATTACATCATCAAAAAATTCTGCAGCCACGAAACAGGCAACCATGGTCCATCAATGGAAGTCTCAATCGCGCCAGTTCAATATGTTGTTGCGACCGAGGACGTCCGCACTTAAAGGGGGGAGGAGTTAAGCACTTCTATCATAACAAGGAGTCAAGTACTTATACCATAAAACCCAAGTCCGTCAACACATGCCCATTGGCCGATCCTATTTCATCATCACAAGCAATTCCCATTGGTCAACCCCACCCAGTCGTCACATGCCCATTTGTCGCATGATCGCCTGTCTCAAATAACAGTCCGATAGCTAGGATAAACAACAAGTCACCCCACTCAATCGTCAGATGCCAATTTGTCGCATGATCGCCTATCCCCAGCAACAGTCCGATCGTTAGGATAAACAACAAACCTGATACCCAGAATCACCCCACAAATTTCGGCAATAAACAAAGAATGGTCCTGAACACTTGTGTAAACAAAGAATGGTCCCACGCTCTTAGTGGACTATTGGACTCAGCCAACGCCGCCGCCTGCGACGACGTCAATTATCCAAGCCTTCATCCAACATAATCAAATCATAGAAAATCAGTCTTAAGCCTTAGTCGAAACCATCCGGTAAAACTTCGCTTTAGCTCCGCGGAATTCACTCAGTCAGAATCTTTCAGTTATCATTAAGTTGTAATTGTAAAGTGACTTTAAATAAAAATTATATTTTTTTATACCGTGAGTGAAGGAAGTGTTTAATTTATATGAGAGTAAAATTGTTTTGTTTGTATATTGATGAATTGAGTTGCAAAAAACAAATTTTGAACATGTAAAATTATTATTACCAAGGACTGCAAGGGTATACAAACTTCGGCATAGCCGATGTTAGCTTCTTTGATTTTTATATATATATATAATGATCTAGATAAGATCTAAAAATACATATACACACAAGCAATTATAAATCATTCCGCAATGGGAATGGTTCCGCTGCTTCTGCTTTCTTCTGGGCATTTATTCCAATTGATTTAAAATAAAATTTTCATTTAAATAAATAAAATGTTCATGTTTTGTGTTGTGGTTAATATTTGCAGTTGTTGTTCTTCTGACATTAACGTTGATAGAAGGTTTGATTTTTGCATTTGGTTTTGATGGATTGGGCCTCTAATTGCTCTTCTGCCGTTGGTTGTTGCTTTTGTTAGCAGATTGCAGGTTCGTGTCCTGTCACGGTCGCCATGTTATATAAGCCAAGACCGGGTTCCTTTTGTAAAAATAATATATCCAAGATGAACACGTCAGTGTCCATGCATAGTCGTTTTTAGAATGATTCTTTATTCCAAATTATTATTTTGCTTAAGCTAAGTTTACATATATATTCTTATGCTGCGACTTATGCGACAGCTACAAAGAGAGAGGGAGAGTGTCAGTACATACATACATATTGTTGGAGCGCTTGCATCAAAGTGCATGGTCAGCGTTCACACGCTGGCCTGGCTCTAGCTCATGTTACGCTTGTGCATACATTGCTTATGTGAATATATATATGTGCATATACAAATGTACATACATATATGATCATGCTTAGCTGCAGATTTATGTGAATATGCATACATCAATGTATAAATATAAACATATTCAAGTGCACACTTATTTTTTATTGCGTACATATTTAATTGTTTATAATTGCAACAAAGTGTTACAAGTTGAGCTCTTTGTCAATACACTTAATTATATATATACATACATCAATGTATATATATAAACATATTCAAGTGCACAATTATATTTTAATGCGTATATGTTTAATTGTTTATAATTGCAACAGAGTGTTACAAGTTGAGCTCATTGTACTGAATGATTATTTGTATGAATATACTACAACTTTATTTAATTTGTTTTTATATATTTCATTATATAACTATTATCTTCCTTGTTTTGAAAGTGAGGGTGAGCATTATTATAGGTGCGGTTTTAATATCGAGGGAGAAATGAACTAATCGATAGTTCAATCTCAAGAAATTTTTGTGAAGGGATAGAAAAATCTTGTCGTCCTAGACCTAATTATCTATATCAAATCCAAAATGAAAAGACTGATCTCAACAAACTCATAAACTGAACTAGCTTTGTCAGAATTCGGACCTCGCCAAATATCTGCAGTTCCAGACGATTAAGCAGTCAATTCAATGGTATATGCTGAAATATTTGTTATATTGTTATTAAAAGAAATGGACAAAATCAATAAACTACAATGCCGACGCCGACGTCACAAGCTTAATATGCCTTACTGTTCGTAAAATCGAAACAATGAAATTGACGAATTCCAATAAAAAACACCGCCTATAATATACGTCTGTCATTATTTTGTAGAGTTTGTATATGTTTCTAAATATATTCACCAATTTATGTTAAAGCTCCTCACCACTGCTCAGAACTCGGATTCTCCAAATATCTGCATTCCTAATAAATGAGTAACTCAAACAACCATCCATGAATACAAAAAGAAAGCGAAATGAAAAGAAAATAAAAATTTGATAGCAAAGGAATAGATAAAAAGACTAGGGATTTCATTAAGAGATAGAATAAGAAGTAGGAGAAGGAAAAAAGGAACCTGAAATTCTTGAACAACTCATCTCAACCGAAATACTGTAACAAGACTAACAATTTTGGGCGCAAAATTATGTAATGTACACAACCGGAAAAAATTCCAGATCATGTACATCCCCTCTTAGTCAAAATCGTTCTTGATCAAAGAGGAGGTCGGGTTCGGCCTAAATAGGTGGCCACTCTCTTGCAGTCCCTGTACATCCGATGTCATGATGGGCAAGAGCACCACAAATCAGTCGGAAGCCAACATATACGGGCTTAATGTATTGAGAAGTTTGGATCCGGTTGGGACTTCTGGCTGTCGGCTAGCAAACAGTCTTTGGCGGGGTTCTTTGGACCAACATGTTCTCAACACACCCGTATTACATAAAATAAAACAAAGTCCCTGTTGCACTAATATTACACAATTACTTAATTGAAAGAAATGAACTAAAAAGATAAAGAAAAAGGGATATTAGTGTCGCACGAATAGGGAAGCTACTAAGATGTTATTGTAGCTTCGCGTCTTAACCCACCCAACCAATGATTCTCCCATCGCAAGATTCGGGAAAATCCCAATATAATTAGCTCACCGCTCACATTTCGACACAAGGAAGATTACACACTCTTTATTATAAGCGATATTTATTCACGAGGGTTACGGAATACTAAAATACTTCGATAAGTCGGAAACATAATCCGTGTTCGTGGAGGGGCGGAAGGATCCAAATAAATACAAGTAGTTGGCGGGTGCCAATTTCTTCTGGATATGGTGAGCGAGTGGTGAATTAAAAACGCGCGAAAACTTCGGTTAAACAAACTTATGCTTTATTAAAAATTCACAGGGAGCCCGACACACACGAAATGGTTCGGGTTGAAAAAATTGACAAATCGTAAAAGAAAAAGAACGGGTGTTCGGGTGAAAAGCTCGATTCAGAATAAATGGCGGTGCCCATTGGAAAAACCAAGTCACTCCTCCTGGTGTGACCGTAGATGCCGAGGATCAAAAAAACCCTCCTCACTCCTCACCGCTCACTGCTCTTCGCCACGTGAACATACCGTCCCCCTTGCAACATGTTGCAATTGCCACCCTGGACATATAAAGGATGGGGGACGGCAACGTCCTGGAGCGCCTAGATCCCACAGGAGCCGGAGACGACCCATCCGAACACGGTGCTCTGGGCTGCGGGAGTACCGCTATGACCGGGCACACAGCCTGGTTGGATGACCTCAGGATAGAGGTCTGCCCCGAGCACCACGGATACCGACGCCGGCCGATAGAAATAGGGGTCGGCCAGGATCAGGGTGGCGAACTTCTCTCGGACCGGCGCCGCCACTTCCCGGATGGGAGTGCGGATGAGCAAGTCCTCTTCGACCCGGAATATAACGTTCCGTCGGAACGTCTTGTCGGACCTCGACTCGAGGACGGCCGTACGGGCTTGGTCGACCCCGACCTTGGTCACAGCTAACCCCAGGGACCGGGCAAAGGAGAGATTGATGCGGCTCTCAGCCGCACACGCATCGAGAAGGACGCGGGTCTCGAAGGATTTCGAGCCATTGCCCAACCGGAGGACTGCAGTTGGCATGACAGTCGTCGTCCTGGCGTGGAGCAGGGAGGAGAGAGTGATCTCGGGTGCGCCTTCTGGGGAAGCGGAGCGGTCGGACGATGATCGGGAACGGGGTTGTAGCGGGGGTGCAGCACGCCCGGAGGGGGTGATTGGATGCGACGCCGGGCGGAGGCACGTTGTCTCGGCGGTTGGTCGGCCATGTGGAGCAGGGTATGGTGCCTTTGCCCGCATCGTCGGCAACCATGGCGAGTCCGGCACGCGTCGGATGAATGCTCGTGTGCCAAGCAATTGGGACAATACTTATTGATGAGCACCGCCCGAAGCCGCTTTTCCCCTCGGAGGTTCAGGAAGCGCTGACACTGCCGGAGGGCACGTTCGTGCCCTGTGGAGCTCGTTTGCTGCGGGGCGAGCTGAACGGACTGTAACGTAACGAAAGAAATTACGTAGGGGGAGTGGATTAGTCTATGAACGGGAACGAGAAACATGCACGGAGACGAGGACATTCGGAGGAAACATAGAGGGATTGGGAGTCACGATAAGGTTTTAGACTCAGGACTCCTGCTGTCTTGCAACAGAATGAGCTTCGCTACGGGTCTTCGGATAGACCCACGCGCGGTGGTGACATCAGCCACTCGGACGAGACCGTCAGCCCCGGGCAGAGTGCGCTCAATTCGCCCTAAGCGCCACTCGTTTGAGGGGAGATGATCTTCGGACACGATCACGAGGTCGCCGGTCTGGATGCTGCGAGTCGGTGATTTCCACTTGTTCCGTTTGTAAAGCTCCTTGAGGTACTCACTCTTCCAGCGGCGGCAGAAAGCCTGCTGGATTGCCTTTAGTCGCTGCTATCGGTTGATCAGCGACATAGGCTCGACCAGAATTTCCGGTTCCGCAATGGATAAGAGTGGTCCTCCAATCAGGAAATGTCCCGGGCTTAGGGCCAGCAGATCCTCTGGGTCCTCGCTCATGGGAGAGATTGGCCTGGAGTTTAGGCACGCTTCGATCCTACACAGGAGAGTGGAAAGTTCCTCGAAGGTGTATTTGACAGTGGACGAGGACTTGTAAAACAGGGTCTTAAAACTTTTGACCCCCCGCTCCCCACAGTCCTCCCATAAGGGGCGCGCTTGGCGGAATGAACTGCCAGGATAAAATGTGCTGGGGAAATCATTATTTCAAGCTTGGTGGCGTTCAGGAAATCTTTTTCGAGCGCCTTTGAGGCCCCTACGAAGGTTTTGCCGTTGTCGGAGTAAATGCGCTGTGGGCATTGTCTCCGTGCGACAAACCGAGAGAAGGCTGCAAGAAATCTTTCAGTGGTGAGGTCGGAGGTAGCCTCGGGATGGATTGCCTTCGTGCTGAAACACACAAAGACGCAGACATAACCCTTAGTTACGAGACACGCACGCCCGGTGTAATTTTTGATCTCGAACGGCCCTGCGAAGTCAATGCCCGTGTGGGTGAAGGGCCTGGAGTACGTGATGCGTTCTCGAGGGAGATCACCCATCATCTGGGTCTGTATTCGTCGACGATGAATGATGCAGACTTTGCACCCCTTGATGTGGGACTTTACCATGTTCTTTATCCGTGGGATACAGAATTTGGTGCGCAAATACCGCACCATCAGTTGATTGCCGCCATGCAACGTGATGCGGTGGGCGAATTCGACAAGCAGGCGAGTGAAATGAGTACTATAGGGGAGGAGAATAGGGTGACGTTCATCATATCGGAGGGACTCAGCGGCCCGGATTCGTCCGCAGGAGCGGAGTAACCCATGCTGGGCGAGAAATGGGTTCAGATTGAGTAGAGTGCTGAATGATGCCAGGGGTCGCCCTTCACCCAGGGCCCGTATCTCCGCGAGGTATTCCCGCCGCTGAGAGGTCCGAATCAAGGCGCGCTCGGCGGAAAAGAGTTCGTCATTGGTGAGGCGAACCGTGGAAGGCGTCGAAATCCTCTTGGTGGCGAAGCGTAGGATGTACGCGATGACTCGTAATGCCCTACCATAATCCGAGAAACGTTCGCTGACGTCCTCGAGTAGGGTGGTCGCGGTGGTGTGGCACTGAACCCGTTGCTCCAGCTGGGTGTCTGGGAGTTCGTTATGGGGAGTTGGCCAATACTCGGGGGCTCGCTGGAGCCAGTCCGGCCCATGCCACCAGAGGCTGCTGGCCGATAACTCGGCCGCGGAGACTCCACGGCTCGCCAGATCAGCGGGGTTGTCCTCGGAGCGCACATGTGACCAGCTTTGGCCACTGGTGCTTTCGGAGATCCTGAATACCCGATTGGCCACGAAGGTGGACCAACTGCACGGGGGTTTATTGAGCCAAGCCAACACAATGGTAGAGTCGGTCCAAAACTGGGAGGTTGCAGGTGGGATTGGGAGTTCAGGAACGATCGACGCCCAGAGATCGGCTAGCAGAACCGCTCCGCACAACTCCAGCCGAGGCAGCGAGACTGTTTTGACTGGAGCTACACGGGTCTTAGCCGTTAATAAATGGACGTCTACTTGCTCGCCGTACCGAACCCGCACATATAGGGCCGCTCCATACGCTTTCTGTGACGCGTCACAGAAGCCATGAAGCTCCCACGAGAGCTTATCGCTGGTGTTTAGCCAACGGGGAATTCGTGCCATTGCTGCAGCAGGAGAGGCGGCAGAACATCATCCCAGCCCAGTTCGGTAAGCCAGATTTGCTGCATGAATATCTTCGCTCGGATGACAAATGGGGCTAGCCAACCAGCGGGGTCAAAGAGTTTAGCGATATGGGACAGAACCTGCCTCTTGGAGATCGACTCCTTCAAGGGGGGTCCGCTACGGTGAAGAAGAAGACGTCCTCAGCAGCTTGCCAGCGAATGCCCAAGGTTTTTGCAGTGCTCGCATCTTCCAGCTCGAGAAAGTCCTCTCGCAGCAGGTGCTCTCTCGGAATGGTTTGAAGTACTTCCTTCTTATTGGAAGTCCACTTCCGAAGCGGGAAGCCCGCAGATTGGAGGGCCGCTTGAAGCTCCCGTATGGCGAGACGGGCGTCGGCTTCAGTGTGAGCGCCGGCAAGGACATCATCAACATACATGTAGTTCCGAAGGATTTCGCTCGCCTGAGGATACATCGCTTCCACGTCTTGTGCCAGTTGTAAAAAGGACTCGGATCGCCAAAAATGGCGCGCAGTTAACCCCAAACGTGACAGTTTGTAACTCGTAATCCTGAATATTGCCGCAGCGGTCTCGGTAGAGGATCCGCTGAAAGGGGGTATGCCTGGGATCGACTCGGATTTGTCGATACATCTGCGTTATGTCGGCGTTGAAAACGAATTGAAAGAACCGCCATTTCAGTACCTGAAGCGTGAGGTCGGCCTGAAGAGTGGGACCGGTGTGCAAGACATCGTTGAGGCTGACGCCTTGTGTGGAGGGGCTCGACGCGTTAAATACCACGCGTACCTTAGTGGTGGAGATAGAAGTTTTTCCCATCTTGAGGCTACGTCACCCGAATCATATGACCCAATTCCTCGTACTCTTGAATAATGGTATCGTACTGCGTTTTTAGGACCGGATCCTTAAGAAGGCGTGCTTCATTCCGCAGGAATTGAGCCAGCGCGATCGTTCTTGAGTGGCCCAAGTCAACGCTATTCGGAACTTTGAACGGTAGGGACACAACATATCGGCCGTCCTTTCCCCTTTGGGTGGTCTCCTGGAAGTTCCGCTCGCAGAATGCTTCATCCTCCTTTTCCGGCTTTGCGGCAAGGTCTTCCACCTCCCAAAACTTGGTGAGGAGTACATCAAGTTTTGCTTCGGGACTAACTCGTGTCTGTGCCGCGAAAACGGATCGAGACACCGGAGGGTCAGGAGTGATAGCCCCACACAGAACCCATCCAAAGATGGTTTCTAGCCCGACAAAATCACCAATATCCTTTTTGATCCGTTCTCCGAGGATGTGGGGAAACAGGTCTACACCGATAATCATGTCAATAGGCGCGGGCTTGTTGTAGTACGGGTCAGCCAGGGGGCGATCGAGGCACTGCGTCGGAACCGTATTAAGGAATGGAGCTGTTGGAATGGCCCCTGACAATTTGGATACGACCAGGGCGGAGACCTCAATCTTGTTCAATCTTCCACACGGGGAGACAGCATTAGCAGACACACCTTGTCGGCGCAGCCTCCATCACTCTGGCCCATGCCAGTAACCGCGGCGTCTACTGGGTAGAAGAGGGGCTGGACCATGCTGAAGACACGCTCGGAGAGAAAAGTTGAATCGGCCCCCGAGTCGATCAACGCCCGAATATGATGATCCACACCACGATGGTGCAGAGTGACAATCGCAGTGCCTAAAAGGCCTCTGCCTGGGGTAGATGCAAAATAACTTTGAGCATTTTGAGCTGGTTGCTCGTGGACGGACTCTCTGTGGCGCTGGATGGTGGGACTTGCGCAGCGGATGGCGAGGGCACGGACACATCACTAGGATGCAACAGCGTATGATGACGTTCCTTGCAGGTATGGCAATTATGCGCACTGGAGCAGCCCTTCACTTGATGACCGCGGGCAAAACAGTTCAGACAAAGTCCCTGCTGTCTAATGGTTTCCAGCCGCCTCTGAACAGGCATATCAAGAAAACTAGGGCAGAGCCGTATTGGGTGATTCTCCCGATGGCACAGCTTGCAACGTTGAGACGACAGTCTTGTCATTGCTCCCACAGGAGGATTGTGGCCTTCGGCAATTTACTAGTGCAGATGGCGATAAGTAAGACATCCCAATTCTCAGTACTAACACCCGAACGCTCAAGTGCGGTAAGACACCCTTGAAACGCGGTCTGCAGCTCTCGCAAGGATTTGCCCGACTCTTGTGCCACCGCGGGAATCTGAAGGAGTTGTCTGGCTTGAGTCATGACAAGCAGACGGCTATTTTCGTACCGTGCGGTGAGGTTCTCCCACGCGGCCTGGAAACCCTCATTCGTCAGGAGGGACTTAGCCACGATGGTTCTCGCTTCCCCTCGCGTCTTGGCGTTCAAGTGATAGAGCTTCTCCACTTGTGACAAATACGGATTGGCGATATAAATGGCGGCGAACAAATCGCGGAATGTGGGCCATGCTAGGCTGTCGCCATCAAATGTCTCTACCTCACACGGAGGAACTCTATGCCCCGGTGGCCCCGACGGAGCGGTTGGCTGACGCCTAAGAGTCGTCATCTGTGCCGAGAGCTGTTCGATGCGTTCTCCGAATGCGTTCTCCGGATTCGTGCTTCGCCTTGATGTGGCTTATGTTTGCCAAGCTTTCCTCGTCGGCTTGTGACAACGGGAGTATTCCATCTCGACAGTTGACCAAAGGGATTTGAGCTGCTCTAAGTGCATTTTAATGGAAAACAAGGGCACTTCAGAAGTTAGAGCTTCACTCTCGCGAGCTTCAAACAGAGTCAATGCGTCGCACGCTAGAACGAAATCGGAGGGACATTCTGGAGTGTTCTCTACGCTGTTGTGATACGGATCGGGTGACGGGAGCGTCAGAACAGTGCGTCACAACAACGTGCGGAATCTGGGTCTGGGTTGAAAGCTTGGAACGACCATTGTGTTCACTCGAGTCTTTAACCGAGAATCTGCGACTTTCAGGTAAGCTGGACGTCTGGACGGGACCTTGGGGATTCGCTGCGGCTGCGAACTGACGAGAACTTGCGCGAAATATCCGTACGCTTCACGGTCACCGGAGTTGTCGGAGGCCGAACCTTCTCCGGAGTTGCAGAGGGAGACGAAAAACTGTTGGACGTCGGCGCAGTCTTGGACGGCTCCGTGGACATACTCAGGGGACGACCTTACCGACGAACACCGCGTTTGTGCGCGTCCCTTTTTTTTTTTTTTTTTTTTTTTGTTTTGGAAGTGAGAAGTGGACTGTATGGGGACGCAAGAACTTTCTCACTGTGCACCGCAGGATTGCGGGAGAATTTTCTCGCGTGTGGCTCGGAAACGAAGCCTCTTTAATGGGGATAGATGCGGAATAATATACGAACGCACGAATGCGGATTGAAAATTACACGTAGACGAAGCGAAATGATTACAAAACAAGTTTATATGGATTCGTGAGTAACGATGGGAGTACGTATAAAACAAAACACGGATGAAATATATAAATAAAGATGTATAGGATAAAAAGAAAATACGTTTTTATATAAATCTGGATCTGGATATATATATGTGCGCAAAATAATGGCCGGAAAAAATTGTATATATAATTTATAAATATGGACGGATATATAAATATGGGCCCGATAGTGCTGGAAAAAATATATATATGTATTTATTTAGAAATATGGGCGGATATATATATGAGCGCAAAAGGCTGGCCGGAAAAAATATATATGTAGTTTTTAAATGTGAACGGATATATAAATATGGGCCCGATAGTGCTGGAAAAAATTTATATGTGTTTTGTTGGCCAATTTCTCGGCCATATTAATAATCTGCTACTAGTTGGATTCGATGAATCAAAACCTTCCCTTGCCACAATCAGATTAGCCGACGTTAGTATTTTTCCATTTATTATGCGTCCGTCGCATTCGAGTTCTCTTGGTACAGTAAATTCTTCAATTCTTATATGCTACGAGAGAGTGTAATACAAAGTAAAATGTAAAGGGAAACGCAAGAAGAGAGCCACCAGTGATGCTAGATTGAACTCTCTTTGAGCTTGCGATATATCAATAGTTTAGCCATTTAACCCAATGGTTAAAATTTCACAATAATTAAATTAATGAATTTAGATTCAGGAGTTCTCCTCCAACATGCTTCCCCTGTTGAAAGAACCAACTTTCAAATAAATGATTCTGGAAGCGAAGCGATCTTGTGAATTGGCCTTTTGAAGATTCCTTTTGCAGTCCTAAGTTCGACTACTCGAATTTTGTCATCAGGTCCGGCATTTACAGACACTACTCTTGCTAAAGGCCAATGTTGGGCCGGCACGTTGTCTTCATGTACTATAACTAGTTGTCCCAAGGCCACATTTGCCTTTTCGTAAATCCATTTGCTGCGTTGTTGTAAGTTATGAACATAATCCCGTGCCCACAGTGTCCAGAATTGTTGTTTCAAATAGGTCACTCGCTGCCATCTATCCAGATACCGAAGTTCCTTTCCGAGAGGGTCCGTGGAATGGTAAAGTAATGATTCTGGTACTGACGTTAATTCGGTTCCAATCAGCAAATGCCCAGGAGTGAGAGCATTGAAATCGTTGGGGTCATCTGAAGTGGGTGCTATTGGCCTTGAATTAAGGATAGCTTCCACATCCGAGAACACAGTGAGTAGTTCCTCGAAAGTAAGAGATGCGTTTGAAATATTCTTCAGAGCCAGTGTCTTCGCTGATTTTACTGACGCTTCCCAGAGGCCGTGGGGCTCTAGGGGGAATAAAGCAAAAGTTAAATCCTTTAATTGAACTATATGTTTTTATGTGATCTATGACGTCTGAGTTAAACAATTTTGACTTAAACTCAGCTAGCCTTGTAGCAGCGCCAACAAAGTATGTGGCGTTGTCGCACACCATGCGCAATGGTACACCACGGCGCGCTATAAATCGACGTATACAAAGCAGAAATGCATTTGTTGACAATTCGGAGACGAATTCAATATGAATCGCCTTTGAAGCAAAACATACAAAAATTGCCGCATATGTCTTGTACGGCGGCTTTCCGCGAATCCTGTAAGACGTCAAAAATGGGCCGCAAAAATCTACTCCTGTTACTAGGAATGGTCTTTCAGCTCGTAGTCGATCAGCAGGAAGATTGCCCATCAGTTGAGACATGAGGCGAGGATTAAAGTGAAAGCAGCGGATGCAGCTTCGCACAACTTTTCTAATCAACACTCGTGCGTTGATTACCCAAATTCGTTCTCGTAAAAGAGATAAAATTAATTTTGGGCCAGCGTGAAGATTTTTGTTGTGTAAGAATTCGATGTATAACTTGGTAAAACGATGATTTTGAGGTAGTAGGGCCTGGTGCTTGGCGTTGAATGGAAGGTCTCCGTTGTCGAGACGTCCTCCGACTCTCATCACACATACTGCAGTTTGTCCGAATGTCATTGTGTGCATGAATGGTGTCAAACGCTGTAGACACGGTGTTAAAGGTTGTTTGTTTTTTAGTAAAGATATTTCATCAGAATAACATTCTTGTTGTATTAGTGCAACAATTTTCCAAAACTATTGATACATTTCTGTCTCAGTAATGCGAATATCGGCTATTGATGATGAACTTAGAGTGCGATCAGGCTTCACTTTGTTCACGCTGCGATAGAGGTATGAAACAATTCGAACGATTCGAATATACGATGAAGAATTATTTATGATCATGTTTAGAATAGATTGTGAATTAGCGTTGCTTGCTCTGCTACAAAGAAGTGCTGACTTGGTTCTTACTTCGATAGGCGGCGGAAGTGGTTCCCTAAGAATTGGCCATTCGGCCTTAGACAATTTTAAGAATGTTGGCCCTGTTATCCACATGCTTGCTTGCAGCTCTGATGTCCGACAACCACGAGAAACAATGTCTGCTGGATTCTTGTTAGAAGGGACGTGCTTCCATATTATTTATTCCGTGTGTTGTTGTAACTCTGATACTCTATTTGCTACAAAACAATTTAGTGTTGATGTTTCAGCCATTGCAGAACAATTTTTGAATCGGTCCAAAAGTATACCTTGTCGATGTATAATTTTAATGTCCTTTCGAATTTGCGCCAAGTCCGACTGAGCAACAATGCTCCGCACAGTTCTAACTTAGGCAATGACTGTGTCTTGGTAGGTGCTATCTTTGATTTCGCAACGAGTAAAGTGACTTTGACTCCACTCGGGAGATCTGATCGAACATAAAGACAGCATCCGTACGCTCTTTCGGATGCGTCAGCGAATCCGTGTATTTCGCATCGATACGTTTTTGATGTGTTCACATATGGTGGTATTTGTAGATTTGATAAGTCTCTAAGATCCTGTAAAAGTTCTTTCCATCTTTCCTTAATCCGACCATCGACAGGCTCATCCCAATCTAAGCCCTTGAGTGTCAAATCTTGCATAAGAATTTTGCACCGAACGATGACCGGACTTATGAATCCCAGCAAGTCGAACATTCTTGGTACTACTGAAAGAATTGATCGTTTGGTAAATGGTTCTTGGTGGTCAGAAATGTATCGAAATGTAAAGATGTCACTGCTGGGCATCCACGTCATTCCCAGAGTTTTGGTAGTGTCTTGATCGTCCATGGCGATAAATACTTCGTCCTTTGAAGTTTTCGTAATTTCCTTGCAGTTGCTACTAAATTTTGTAAGATGCAATCCAGCCTGTGCTAAGATGTCTACTGTATCATTTTTAATGTGTTGAAGCTCGGTTACGCTATCAGCTCCGGTTAGCAAGTCATCCACGTATAAGTCGTTGCGTAATGTTTTAGCTCCTATAGGATGATCATGTGAGTGCAAATCGGCAATATGGTGAACGCCTCTGATAGCTAAGAAGGGTGCAGCTGACATGCCATATGTCACGGTGTTGAGCTCGTAAGTTTTTAGTTCTTCTGTTTTTGTTGGTCGCCATACAATGCGCTGAAATCTCCGGTCTCTTGGATCTATGACAAATTGGCGATACATCTTGGCTATGTCGCCTGTAAGTGCATACCTGTTCAGACGAAATGATAGAAATGTTATAAATAGGTCTTGTTGAATTGTGGGGCCAATCATTAACAGCTCATTTAATGATTTTCCCGATGATGTTTTAGCCGAAGCATCAAACACAACTCTAAGTTTCGTAGTAACGCTTTGCGGACGCAACACGCAATGATGAGGTATGTAATAATGCGGTTCGTTGTGGCTTGCGACAGTTTTGGTAGACATGTGGCCAAGTTTTACATACTCGTTGATGAAATCTACATATGCCTTTTTTAGTTGATCGTCGCGGTCGAGACGATTTTCTAAGGATTTGAAACGCCATACTGCGTTGTCGTAGGAGAATAATAATTTCTCTGGGGGTTCTTTAAATGGAAGTCGAACTTGAAGTCTTCCATCCGATTTTACAATTGCATTTTTACAAAAATGGCTTTCGCATTCCTGTTCTTCTTTGGTTTGTCGGTTACCAACAAACTCACAGTCTTCAATTTCCCAAAATCTTTTAAGTAGAAGATCAAGTGATGGGTTGACATGTACCAATAAACATTGTTGTCGAGGCCTTTCGTGTGTGGTTTCCAAATTTCCACCAACTATCCATCCATATTCCGTGTTGATTAAATATGGCATGTTTTCGCCCAAGCCTTGCTGACCATCGAGGATTGCTGCAAACAGCCCATTCGTGTTTATTAAAATGTGTATCTTGTGGGGCTCGTTGAAATACGGATCGGCTAGATTAATATCCGTAGGTATGATCCAATTTGATGTATCGATGTGCTCGTGTGGTTGCTGAGCACAAATTTTCTTAATGACGGCAAAGTTGGCGGACCACGTAAATGATGAATGCCTAGAACGTATTGTGGCAAACGCATTGTGTTTAATGCCTTGACTGCTTCCGGTAATGCCGCTGAATTCTTGAGATACCCGAGTCCTATCCAGATTTAGCCGCTTGGCAGTCTCTTCTGTAATAAAATTAAGTTCAGAACATGAATCTAAAAGTGCCCGTACAGTATGTAATTGGCCAGACTTATCCATTATGTGAACCAATGCTGTAGGAAGCATCCCTTTTTTATCAGTGTTCGTTAATAACGAAGTGCTTTGTGAATTAGTTATTGGGTTAACAGATTGAATCGATGATGATAAGTTTTTCATCGGGGTGGGGGCGAATTGATGCAATAACGTATGATGAGGCGATCGGCACACCTTGCACCGGGAGAGTGAGGGACAATCCTTGACGCGATGTCCCGTTCGCAGACAGTTAAGACATGCATTGGTCCGTTTGACTGTTTCGAACCTTTGTTGTAGCGATAATTCTCCAAATGATTTACAATTACTAACATAGTGTGCCGTCGAATGGCAGTGTAAGCATTGAGAGTTAATGTTGAGGAATGCCTTTGACGTTGATGGTCGTTTTCCTCCTAGTGAACTATTGAGCTGACCGAGTTGACCTGTCTGATGACTTTCTAGGAACTGGCAGCGGCGATGAAGAATTGTGCAGAATTCCTCCCACGTTGAAAGCTTGTCAAAGCTTTGCTTTTCGTCGTAGACGCCTTTGGTCTCGGCATCAATTTCAGTTTAGGTAATCGTTGATTGTGAACCACTGTAGGAGACATTGAAGAACTCATAAAACTCATATCCGATGTGTTGACTGGTCCCGTTGAACGTTTCCTTTGTAAAAGAGACAATAAATGTACCTTGACCTTTATGTACATTTCATCTAAATTACTGCGCTCTTTATCAATTACGTACAAATTTTCAATTTGTGTTTGAATGTGAGTAATTTGCCTATAATGAGATTCAAGTATTTGAAGTCTGCAGTCTAGTGTATCGGCATCTTCTTGGTCGCTAGTAGCAATGATCTTTTCATGTAAAGTTCGAATATGATTTTCAAACTGAGTCCGCTGGGATCTAAGATTTGTTAGTTTGTCTGTTCCCTTTGAGCTTACGGGAGTGTTTAAACCGTCTTTGCCCATAATGCTTCAATAAACGCCAGCAACACCTCCAAGTAGCAGAACCAACGCGAATGTTGAATAGTTATATGTGTATGTTCGCAAACTTAACTGTTTTTTGATGTACAGTTGGCGCAGGCACTCACGCTTGTTTGTGTTCGATATGTAAAGAGTGGAATGACAGCCGACGAAAATATAACTGTTCGGTTTTCTCTTATTGGACATGTGCGAGTACAGTAATTGTTTGATTCAATACTTGCGGTTTTATTCCAATGACTATACTGCAGTATGTGGAGAGTTTAACATGGTATCATATGTATTAATGATGTCGACCTTTCTTCCTAGATGTCTCAACGGGTGTTTGATGATTGATTGCCTCTTGGAATCCTTTTCGGAAACTTGTGGTAGCTTAAGAAGTTATAAAACAACGAGTCCAACTTAGTTGCATTGAACCAAAACTTGGTTAACAGCAAGTTTAGAGTCCTGTCACGGTCGCCAAAATGTTGGCCAATTTCTCGGCCATATTAATAATCTGCTACTAGTTGGATTCGATGAATCAAAACCTTCCCTTGCCACAATCAGATTAGCCGACGTTAGTATTTTTCCATTTATTATGCGTCCGTCGCATTCGAGTTTTCTTGGTACAGTAAATTCTTCAATTCTTATATGCTACGAGAGAGTGTAATACAAAGTAAAATGTAAAGGGAAACGCAAGAAGAGAGCCACCAGTGATGCTAGATTGAACTCTCTTTGAGCTTGCGATATATCAATAGTTTAGCCATTTAACCCAATGGTTAAAATTTCAGAATAATTAAATTAATGAATTTAGATTCAGGAGTTCTCCTCCAACATGTTTATTTATAAATATGGGCGGATATATATATGAGCGCAAAATACTGGCCGAAAAAAATTATATATATAATTTATAAATATGGACGGATATATAAATATGGGCCCGATAGTTCTGGAAAAATATATATGTATTCATTTATAAATATGGGCGGATATATAAATATGGACCCGATAGTGCTGGAAAAAATATATATGTATTTATTTATAAATATGGGCGGATATATATATGAGCGCAAAAAGTTGGCCGGAAAAATTATATAAATAATTTATAAATATGGACGGATATATAAATGTGGGCACGATAGTGCTGGAAAAAATATATATGTATTATTTTATAAATATGGGCGGATATATAATTAGGCGAAAAAGGAGAATCGGAAATAATGTGATTTGAATTTGGCGTGCTTGAGCCGCCTATCGATATCACTACTCGACTCACGTGTCACCACTACTCCGAAAACAGCTGTCGGCCGCTGTTTATACATATATTTGGTTTTTGATTTTGTTGTTTAATTATGTTAATAATTTTTTTGTGGTTGTGCGGAAAAACCAAGAACAAAAGAACGCTTTTACACACCGCGAGTGTTGTGCGCGAAGGCAAACAAAACAACCGATCAATGCATATGGACAAATGCTTTGATCTATGTATGTACGTACATGCATAAGTAACAACAAAAAAAAAACGTAAGTAATTGTAATTTAATTGGATGTGGGGTTGTGTTAAATCAATGCGCGACACCGAAATGTATTATGTGTTGTGGATATGTACATAGGTATGTGCAATGTATGACTATTTAAGCATATATGTATGTACGTATGTAAGCAAGTGCACCGGTATCCAAAGACGTGCGTGAGGAAATTAATTTCGCACCTAATTCGAACGCGCAAGAAATCGCAAGAAATCGCGGTGCATACGTTAAGTGCTATTTTAAAAAGAATATTTTTTTTTGCCTTTTGTGTCGTGGTAAATGTGCGAAGGGATTATATGTATGTATATGGATATGTACATATGCGCGTACATCAACAGGTGACGATGTATGTATGTATTATTATACCCTTGCAAAAAGGGTATATTAATTTTGGTCAGAGGTGTGCAACGCATAGAACGAAGCATCTCCGACCATACAAAGTATATATATTCTTGATCAGCACGACGAGACGAGTTTAACTAGCCATGTCCGTCCGTCCGTCCGTCCGTCCGTCTGGATCAACGCAAACTCCTCATAGACCGTAAGAGCTACAGAGCTGAACAGAGCTGCACGTAGGCTTGTATATACTGCAGGCGTTGTATATCTCGGATTCAGCCGGATCGGACCACTATATCATATAGCTCCCATACAAACCCCAAAGTCACGAACAGTGACTTTTCTCAATAACTTCGTTATTTTCTATGCTATTATCGTGAAACTTAATATTAGAGAGTTTACTACGCCTATAAGCGACTATGCCAAATTTGATCAAGATCGGGTGACTATATCATATAGCTCCCATACAAACGGCCAAATCACGAACAGTGACTTTCTCAATAACTTCGTTATTTTCTGAGCTATTGTCGTGAAACTTAATATTAGAGAGTTTACTACGCCTATAAGCGACTATGCCAAATTTGATCAAGATCGGGTGACTATATAATATAGCTCCCATACAAACGGCCAAGTCACGAACAGTGACTTTCTCAATACCTTCGTTATTTTCTGAGCTATTGTCGTGAAACTTAATATTAGAGAGTTTACTACGCCTATAAGCGACTATGCCAAATTTGATCAAGATCAGGTGACTATATCATATAGCTCCCATAGGAACGATTGGTCGAAAACACTGACTTTTGTAACTAACTTCGTTACTTTTAACGCGATTGCTTTTAAATTAAACATTTCTTAATTTAATATATATGTTAATGACTGTGCCGAATTTGATAAAGATCGGGTGACTATATCATATAGCTCCCATAGGAACGATCGGTGGAAAAAAGTGACTTTGATCAATATCTTCGTTATTTCTTATGATTGTAGGCCTTTCTTTCTCAAGCTTAAGCCTTTTTAGATAAAACGTTCTTCCACATTGATGGCTAATAAGTAAGGATAGAGTTACCAAAAAAGTTGCAAGGGTATACAAACTTTGACGCGGTCGAAGTTAGCCCCGGCCCTCTGGTTTTTCCCTATTTTTTATAACACTTTAATAATTTTTTTTTTTTTTTTTTAAACTTTTACGCGGATTTGGCAAACAGCTGTGGAAATTACATGTACATGTGAATGCATATGTAAAAAAGGTGGATTTGTTCAAGTGCGAGGAAAAAACATAAATAAAAATGGATAATCGTGGAATGTAAAACGAGAACGTTGGACAACCACGCTAAGGATTAGGAACTACCATGTAACCTTGGAACAGGTCAGGTATGAACATACAATATGTAAAAGTGTGTAGGTCGCTATGGAGAAGCGGGAAAACCTCACACTTTTAGTAGTATGTAAATGAAATGAATAATGAAATTTTGTACTTATCAGGAATTCCGCCGATGCAAGCTGGAGGAGCGGAAGGATATCCGGCTCGAAGGACCAATGTTCGTGGAGGGGCGGAAGGATCCAAATAAATACAAGTAGTTGGCGGGTGCCAATTTCTTCTGGATATGGTGAGCGAGTGGTGAATTAAAAACGCGCGAAAACTTCGGTTAAACAAACTTATGCTTTATTAAATATTCACAGGGAGCCCGACACACACGAAATGGTTCGGGTTGAAAAAATTGACAAATCGTAAAAGAAAAAGAACGGGTGTTCGGGTGAAAAGCTCGATTCAGAATAAATGGCGGTGCCCATTGGAAAAACCAAGTCACTCCTCCTGGTGTGACCGTAGATGCCGAGGATCAAAAAACCATCCTCACTCCTCACCGCTTACTGCTGTTCACCCGGTGGCGTGAACAATCCGATTTAACTAAACTAAAATGATGATTATTCTAACAAACGATACTCAAATTAAATAATTGGATCATTTCAGGCATCCAAAAGCCAAATTAGGAATAATATGTTTTGTTTTGTTGAATCTTAATTGTAAGGTTGATATATATAAAATTATAGATATACAAAAATAAAAATGTCAATTGAAATTTGTAAATCTTCAATTTAAATTATGATTTAAAATATATAATGGCGACTCTGCTCCCACTGTCAAAGGCGATTATCGATAGCGTTTTAAATTTAACACAATGATTGACAATTTCCTTTTCTTTTCAATACTTCCAATACTTTTTTAGCTTCGCTGTACTCGAGATGGTTTTTCTTATTTGCAGATTAATTGACAATGAACTCTCTTTTTGCATAAAAAAAACAGGGAAATACCAGATCGATCATTATTTATGGTTTAGAACTTAGGACTTACCCATCCGTCCGGTCCGTCGAAGGCCTTCGTCGTCCGCTGGATGATGCTTAGGAATAAAATATTAGGTTAAATCAAGCGACTGGCATTCCTATGCAACAAATTCGGTCCACGGGACTCTCAATACGCAACGAAAAAACTTTCTCAGCAAAAAAATATCTTTCCAATTGTGATTGCTTTTTCCAGGTTTCCAAAATACAAATCAATTATGGCTAATTTTCAAACGAACTTGTTAGAAATTTACAATGAGATTCACAAAACTCTATAATAATAGTTGTCCTTGCTGCTCCAAATTAGTATAAAGTTAATCATTAAGATTGATGGCTGAGAAAATTTCAGATTTAAATTTATATATTTTTTTCTTGAGGAGCGGAGTGGTTAAGGCGTCTAGCCAGGGCGGAAGTTTATCAGAAAAGAGTGTGACCAATGCATGCGATCGCGCATGATACCACTTCGCTAGGGTTGCACTAATAGAACTATCGAACTTCTAAGCTCAGCTGATCATTTTTATCGACTCCCTTACTCACCACTTACTGAAATTCAAATTAACGCCTTAATTTTCAAGAATAAAACTAACGGCAGAAACTGGGCACTACAACCACAGGATAATACTAGAGCTTGCTTCGGAGTATTAACCTGAAAAAGGACAGTTGCCTAATGTCCTTAGCATGATAAGTTTCTAGCAGTAATAACAGTTTCCTAGTCTCTCTCTTACTCGAGACTTTGGCATTAACACATTTTGAAAAGTTGCTTTGACCAAAATTACGTCTAAAGACTTCTTGTCCAACCTTGAAATTAACCTCCTTGGTTCTCAGGTTATATACCTTTGCATTGTGATTTGCTGCCTGGGCTATATTCTTCTTGAGTAAATTACGCCGTAGTGCTAACTGATACGTTATTCGGTTCATTTAGCATATTTATCCTTTCGAGAAGAGTGTATTGGGAACCATGTGTGGCCATGTCAAAGCACAGCTTACAGCGGGTATATGTAGATCCCATTCGCGCTGGTCCTCTTTGAGATAGTCGCGGATTGCTGCAATGATAGCTCTGTTCACTCTCTCAGAGGCATCCGACTGTGGGGAATAAATTGCTGTATACACATGTTTTATGCCCAATGTCGTTAACCATGCATTAAATTCGCTTGCGTTGAACTCCATATCGAAAAAATATATTTGAGTATCCTGCAGATACTCTTGAATAACATTGCTCTTAAATCTTTAAGGGGTTGAAGCCAATGATACTTAGATAAATGATCAACCACTATCAGAAGTCCGATATGCCCACGTTTGCTTCTCGGATATGGTCCCAAAAGATCAATACATAATCGCTGAAAAGGTCTCTCTGATACTACAGCTTTACCCATCGGTGGCTTTAAGATTTGGTTGGGAGCTTTCGTTGACTTGCACGTCTCGCAATTCCGGATATAATCGCGCACTTGTATCACCATGCCAGGCCAATAGAATGTACAACGTATGAGCTCCAAAGTTTTTGCCATACCGACATGTGCAGATATTTTATCCTCATGCGCTCTTTTGATAACTTCCTTCGATAAACTTTGTGGAATCCATAGTTTCCAAATATTGATTTGGCTGAACTCTGTTCCATCATCATGTTCCGTGCGTATATATACAAACTGATCCATTATTTTCAAATCCGGATATCTGTCTTGTTCTTTTTCAATTTTCTCTCTAAGTTGTTGATATTCGTCGTCATTGAAACTAGGTGAGTTCAAATCGACTAAGTGGCGGAGTTAATCCAAAGCACACAAATCTTCCGAAAACATTCTGGACAATGCGTCGGGCACTACATTGTCTTGACCTCTTTGGTGACTTACTTCAAACTTGTTCCCTTGCAGCTTCATGGCCCATCTAGCAAGTCTTCCTTGTAGCATGTAACGTTGAATGTCACAAGGAGTGTTGAGCAGATGTTCGTGCATAGTGCTGGCCGAGTACGCAATAGGTTCGGCTAGGGTTAGGTCAGCTGTGAGTGGGTTATACGATAGAGATTAGCCAGAACTATAGTTACTCACATTCGATACAGACGTAAAATTTTAAATTCGCGTACTTAAGGACACCAAGGGATAACGGTACAGGTTTAGATGCGAAAGAAAGAAGGCCTGAGGAGACCAGAAAGAAGAACACGTTAAACTATGTAGTATCAGGAGGCACACATGTTGGTTTATGTCATGATATCCTATAGGCCTATCATGTGAACGCCCACCCTACCATGATCCTCGGGCCACGTCTGAGTTGAGGATCCCTCCAACATGTCTTACGGCCTCTTTTTATCTCTCAGTCGGTTCCATGGTTCCCCAAAATTTAACGATTATAGGGAGTTCATTTCAAAGAACAATAGTTTTATTAATTTCTAAACTTATGAACAAGGCAGGATTCATTTCCTAATTTAATTCATTCTTAATATCTCTTTCGGAAACAAACGAACTTAATATTATTCAGAATTAATGAAGTTAATATGTAGAGGTCCCTAAAGTAGGATTAGTACAACATTACCGGTTACTGATTACCGAATTTGTTCTTTTGGGCTATTCAAGCTTATCTTCATACTTTGAAATCTTTAACTAAATACTGGTCGAAAAATAAGTTTGGATCTTATCCTCAATTTCATATTATATACGATGCAGCAATGCGGTTATCAAACATAATTATCTTACTCGTTATCTTGAGATTAGGTTACAAAAACCAAATTTAATTAAATTTACAAAAAATCGAAAATAGACGGTTAAATTTCCTAATAAATTCAAGTATTGGCAATGGCATCTTTCGAAGCGGAGGCTGTTCAAAAATAGATAAGATGATTTAAGGTAGTCAGAAGCCTCTGATTTGGTTTGGGAGTGCCCGTTTTCGATTAAGCACATTAACATTAACATTATTCGTATCCTCTCTCTCTCTCTCTCTATCTCTCTGTGAACAAATAACTCTTATAAGTATTGAATTATTATTACAAGAACATTGTCTTCGAACGTCCCCAGGTCATGCCAACGTGTTGCAACTGCAACTACTACCCGTGTAGTAAGACCTGAATTCCACGGATTCAAGTTTTTTCAATTTTTTTTTTTTTTTCTTTTGGTTAAGTACTCGCGATAATCATTGGCAGGACCGAGAGGCTCGAATGTATAGACACCATTAAATTTGAAGGGGCTTTTAAACGCTTGCACCCATCCTGATTATTTTACGGCTGCACTGCACAAAACCACGTGTTATTTTTCGGAATGAGTCCGGTCAAAAATGGACAGAAAGGCGCAGGTAAAAACTTCCTTCGCTCAACGTTTCTTTAATTCATTGAGACTGAGTCCTCCGATTGGAGCGGCGATAGCCAAAACGCCACAAACAAACGATGTTATTGGACGCGGAATTAATTTCTGCGACAAATCACAGGTGCTCCGCGGATATTCTCTCCAATGCACTACCAGAAACTACACCAGAACCAAGTTGGGTGTTTTGTTGGGCAATCCTATGAAGGATGCAATTGAAGGGGTTATATTTTTTTTTCTTGCAGGATACACGGTGGGTGCAGCAAAGATCGCCGTGACGTTGGCAGCGAGGAGTGTAGCACCTCCGTCTCCTTTGGGAGTTGAGTTAAGAAAGAACGAGGCCACGCGTATTTTTACTCTTTTAATTTTCCTTTCGCCAATATTCTTTAATCTAGGGCTGAGTTTTAAGCCGATATCTCACCGATCGATACGTGACGACTTACGTGAATACGTAAGGTCATAAATTATCAATAACACTATGTACTGATTCGGGTACTAAAAACAAGCTAAATGGGTTGTTTCCACGATTAACCATTTTCGGTTGAGTTTTCAAATTTTGAACGACAAGCGCATGTTACACACCTCCCCGACAAAATCACACTTTGGTGGTTGTTAAACATAAAAGTGGGATACCGCTTGGAGTAAAGGAGATAATAAATAATGCCCTATTGTTTAATGTCTTTTGCATGGAATTTCCCTATCATTCTCCCTTGCATATCCTCTAGTTCGTAATAACTAGTTCTAATCCGCTGACGGACTCTGGCTTTTATAAACGTTGGAGCTAACTTGGCTGAAACCCTTTGCATAATTATTCAACTGAAAATTACGTCGGTAAACTTCTTGACCTTCTTCCACACGTCTCGACTTCTCAAATTATATGTATTTTCGTTGCGTTCATGCTGTTTTGCTACATCGCCGTCTGACGAATTATTTCCAGAGAATCAGTACGGTCAGACTGAATAGATCTATCCTCTAATAGGTTTAAACTTCTTAACAGGGGGGTAAGTTGCACCGTTCGTTATCATTTGTTGGCCAAAACATACACGGTACGGACTATTATTGATGGCCGAGTGCCAACTGGATCTTAGCGCACATGCAACTGAACTAAGGTTTTCATCCCAATTGGTCTGATCTTTGTTCACATAAGACTTTATTGCAGCTAACACCGATCTATTTACCCGTTCGGACGCGTTTGCTTGCGGGGCATAAAGGAATGTCGAACTTTATACTTCTTCAGCAGTGCTTTAAACTGATGGAATTTTAACTGAGATCCGTTGTCTGATACAACAATTTCCGGAATGCCAAAACAATGGAACAATTCTGTTTCCAGGCAATAACAGCATCTGCAGTAAATTTTCGAACAGCTTTTAAAAAAGGAAATTTAGTGAAATGATCGAGAACTATGAAGATCCCTATGTTTCCGAGTTTGCTTTTGGTATATGGGCCTAAAAAGTCTATGTATAATTTTTGAAAAACCCTATGTTTGCTCTGATTTGGCCATTGGCGGACGCAATAAATTCCTTAGGTTGGACCAATAAAAATAGCGTCTGATCCGCTCCAATGTTTTAATTATTCCACTGTGCGCCGCTAAGTGGTCTTCGTGATTTTGTTGTATCACATCCAGAACTAACGATTTTGGAATCCAAAGCTTCCAGCACAGGTCATCCGCTACAGGATCACCGGATGCGTTTTCTGTTCGCCGATAAATGTATTTGTCTATAACCTTGACATCGGGTAGCTGGGATGGCTTTAATTGAATCTTAGCTTTTAAATCTTTATATTCGTCAGCGTCGAAGGCGTCTGCCGACAGATCGAAACCAGTTGCTAAGGTAATAGCTGATATATCATCAGTATGTACTCGGGAACTATATTTCGTGAGCCTTTCCTATGCATTATTTTAAATGAGAATCCTTGCAGTTTAAGTGCCCATCTCGCCAATCTAGAACTTAAATCAACTTGCGTCATTAACCATTTTAGGGACCCGTGATCTGTAACAATAGAGAATTCTTGACCGTCAATTTAAGCTCGAAATTTTTTTACACATAGGACAGCCGCAAGGCATTCTTTTCCGTTACGGAATAAGCCCTTTGACACTGATTTAGTTTTCGTGACATGAAGGCGATTGGCACTTCATTTTCTTCGTTATCGATTTGCATAAGTACACCTCCCACACCTGTATGACTAGCATCACAGTGTATAGAAAAAGGAGCGTTAAAATTAGGGCTATGTAGTACAGGTGCTGTACACAGAGAATATTTTAACCGATCAAATGCATTTTGTGCTTCTTCAGACCAAATGAATTTTCGTTTGTGCTTTAACGTGTCGGAAATGGGTGCGGAATAGGGCTATGTAGTACAGGGGCGGTACACAGAGAATATTTTAACCGATCAAATGCATTTTGTGCTTCTTCAGACCAAATGAATTTTCGTTTGTGCTTTAACGTGTCGGAAATAGGTGCATAATTTTTTATAAACTTATGATACCATCCCGTGAGACTTAAAAACCAACGTACTTGCTTTACAGACTTGGGCACTGGGAATTCTTGGATCGCTGACATCTTATCAGGGTCCGTTCGAATGGTTCCATTACCAATAACATGGCCAAGATATTTGACTTCTTTGAGATAAAAACTGCTTTTTCTCACATTAATCGTAAGTCCCTTTAGGATTAATCTATTAGCTAACTCGGATAACACTGAAATATGTCTCTCTAAGTATATAAAAATACCATTTCGCAAACTTGGTGGTATCACTCGATCCATAAGTTTGGACATTGTTTGAGGGGCGTTTGACAAACCGAAGGGCATTACAGTAAACTGATAGAGAGGTCTTCCTGGTATGGTAAATGCCGTTTTCTCGCGGTCGCTAGCGGCTAGCGGTATTTGCCAATAAGCATACTTTAGATCAATACTTGAAATAAATTCTGCTTTTGGTAACCGGTAAGAATTGCGTCAATTAAAGGCATAGGATAAGCATTTTTAATCGTGACTTCATTAAGTTTTCGACTATCAATACATAATCGAACTTTTCCTGGATTGCGCACCAGTACAACAGGTGATGACCAGGGGCTATTTGATTCTTCTATTACCCCAAGGGCAAGCATACGATCTATCTCTTGGTATATTAATTTTTATATGGCCGGAGATACAGCATAGTGCCGCTGCTTGATCGCTTTTGCATCACATACATCAATTTCATGTGACAGCCAGATGGTTTTTCCTAATCCTTTTTCCTCGAAGGATGGAAACAATTGAATGGTTTTAAGTAAGTGTTTTTTCTGGGATTCGGATAATGACACATTTAATTCTCTATCGAGATTAATACAAGCTACGGTTGGTTTTTTTTTTCTTTATGCGCCAAAAAGGCCGGTAACAAATCAAAGGCTCTCCAAAAGTCTATGCCTAAATAGAGATTCTGTGCCAGCGAGTGTACAACATAAAGAGTTATTGGTTTTTCGATTCCTCGAAAGCTAACAGAGGTAAGAGTCTTTCCTAGAATTGCTTGTTTTTGTCCATCTGCTGTGTGCACCATGGTTTTTACCGTCTTAAGAGGTAGCAATTCGTTGATCAATTCTGTCGCCAAATTTCCACCTACACAACTAATTGACGCTCCAGTGTCCATGAGCCCCTTTAATTCTCTTCCAAAGAGGTTTACATCTGCGTACGGCCGCTTCTCTAATTTATGTTTTTTTCTATATTGAATTAATCGTTTAATTCCTCGCATCTTTTTAGTATTTGCACATAGTGGAGATATAAACTCCCGTAGGTGCATAGGAATAGTTGGGAGTTGTGACAAAGTTGGTAGTGAGGAATCCATCGAGGATTCCCCTAAAGGGTGTTCACCGGGTTCAATTTGAGTGCACTTTTCGACAGTGCACGGCGAACTCCGTTTTTTGAACTATTACATCGATTACAAGTAGGTTTGTAGGCATCAGGTTGACCGCAACCATAGCAAAATATCTTTCGCTCTGCATCGCAATCCTGATATCTATGTCCATTTTCTTTGCAATTCGAACAAATTAAGTTAATAGCAGCTATTTCCACCTCGGGATCTATATCCGGGTCGGTTTCCAATTTTACATTGGTAGCCGAAAATTCTAATTCATGAACCTGCCGTTTCGGGGTGGATCTAGGTATGGTTGTCGTCACCGACTTATTTACCGATTGCATAAATCGTTCACGTGTGCACACAACGTGGCGCAAATGCGAAGCCGACATTATTGGTACGTACAAAATCTCATGTTGAATTTCTTGTAGTAAATTTGCCTTCAGCACATCTAACAATGCAGACTCTGTCAATGTGACGGCTAATCTATCTCCCAGTGTTACGATAGCGTCGTAAAAACTATCAAAGGCTTCATTTGGACGTTGTTTTCGCTGAAACATGGCCGTACGAATTTCTTCGGTGAAACCTCCAGAACAATTCGCTAGCAGCTCCTTCAAATAAGTTGCTCGCGTAGCGAGATACAAGTTCTGAATCATTATTGAGTGTTTGTTTTGTGAGGGCCTCGACTCTATATATAAAGTCATCTACCGCTATGGACGAATGTCCTGAAAATCGAATTTTCCAATTCGTAATTATTTGACTAACCCGATCAGCACGCAATTCGGAACTTGGATCCACCATTCATCATAGACGTACTTGGATACGTAGTCTGATTGGGTCGTTGACTTTGACTTTCCCGTGGAGGGATTTGAAATAACTCTTCAAATGTCTGTCTTTCACCCGAGGGTTGGATGGATGCTCGAGATGCTACGTTTTCTGAAAATAGTGGGCCGTTAGACGCCGCTCGTTGTAAAGTTATCCCGAAAGACTGGGTCATTTGGGCTACAGCCTGCGACAAGGTTTGGGAGACCTGAGTCATTGATTGAGCTACTACCTGATTCATTTGGGTAAGGCCTTCGGAAAGGGCTCGGGCTATTACTTGATCTATGTTTGCTTGTGATGACGGCAAGTCGAATGCCTCTGGTGTGTTGGCCTGTGGTTCCATTTCTGGGTTAGACTCAGTTGCTCCTGCTACGGTACGTGATGATCTTAAGATCGGCATGTCTCCGCCGCCTGCTAACAGTAACTCGTCCGCCAAATTAGTAACGTTGGATTGAACGGAAGTACGACAAACTGGACACACTGACTTAGCTCCTTCGCGAAGCGAAAAGCAACTAATGTGAAACGAATGATTGCAGGGGGTGGTTATCCACTCTGAGTTGAAGTCCAACTCCCGCACTCAAATGCCACAGCTTCTACTAATTTCTCCAGATCTGTCCAAACTATCGGAACTATCGAATACTGACATATTGAAATATTCTTATTATTATTGTACATCTAAATATATATAACACTTTTCTATATCAAACTGGGTATAATGCAATATTATGGTAAATCAGAAAAATTCATCTAAAACCGGGAAACCATACAACAATGTCTGCAAACGTTAAAGGTCAGCCTAAATGTACACTAGATACTACAAAATAGATAGTTGAAAACATAGACGAAGCACATACGAGGAAACAAATATTTGTCTCGCATTGCGCTGCTTGGCCAGTATTGCGGCTAAGTGGTAGCTTAATGCCACATTACTTGACTCCAGCTGTCCTGGCTTGCAGTCCAATGCTGATGTCACAGGAATTCTAAAATTTATTCCGGGCAGTCGGTAGTATTTATCCAAAGCTGAATCCAGGTAACAAACCTCTCATTCTTTATAAGACCAGACAAACGGGTGCAGTTTGAAGTCCGACGGTAGCACTTGGCCACTAATTCGGCGTCCAGGGACGGCTTTTTTTTTCAAACGGGAATTGCTAAGTCAATGACCAGCGTTTCTTAGTCAGTGCGGGTATTTGAGTGAGGTACTTAACTTAAATATTTCCAATCACTACTAACACTGCTCACTACTATGATTACAAAAAATTCACAGGAGAAATGGGATACTAGTTGTTGCGGTGCAGGCTTAATTGCCGCCCCGCGCCAGTAGAAAGGCTTACCCAACGCGCCCCTGGTTTTTATTCTCTCTCATTCGAAAAAGAACAGTTAGAATTTACTTTGTCTTTGCTTGCACTTATGACAGAGCGGCGGCCCGCTATGACAGCGCGCCAGTCACAGAAAATTAGGCAAGCAGGAAAGACGTGAAAAGGAGAGAAAAACACAAATGTAAGATAAAAATAGAAACATGTGAGAAATTTGAATTAACATTGAAATAAAGATTTCAGCCAACCGATCTAACCGATCGATATGCCCACAAATTGTGCAACTGAATATAGCGCAATACAACACAAAACCGGCGTTTAATTGTTTGGTTAGAGGGCTCGGGGTATATGTTCGACTCGCGAACTTTTTTGGAGCTGTCCCACGTCACGACCTGAACATTTTCTACATCCTGAAATATTAATTTCTTTGGCTCCAGAGATATTAGCAGAGTCTGAATATCTCTGAACCACGTGGATTGGAGTGGAATCTTCCAGAAGCTTCCTTCGTGAGAGCGACCGCGGCAGACGATTACATGCCGGCTCGCTGAGAGAGGAAGAGAGAGGGAGATAGTGAACGTGGAATCTTCCAGAAGCTTCCTTCGTGAGAGCGACCGCGGCAGACGATTACATGCCGGCTCGCTGAGAGAGGAAGAGAGAGGGAGATAGTGAACGTGGAATCTTCCAGAAGATTCCTTCGTGAGAGCGACCGCGGCAGACGATTACATGCCGGCTCTCTGAGAGAGGAAAAGAGACGGAGATAGTGAACCACGTGCAAACAGGCAAACATAACCTCATTGTTACGCAACATATGCAATGAGCAACAGTGATAGAGTACCAGTTCAACTTAGCGCTGAGAGTCAGGAAGACGGCGCTGAGGCGACTGAGAATGGAGCGGTCTCAAGCGACAGAGAAACTGATACACCAACGATGTCAACGCCATCCAGAGGCGACGGTTTGTCAGTGCAACAAACGATTCTTAATGGAATGTTCGAGAGTCACGCAGGAAACGGTACGGCAATTAAACGGCCCAGTAAAATTGATCTAGCTCCGTGGTCCGTACCTGCGTTGGCGCAATCGACTATTCAAGGAGTGAGTCTACCTTTTCTGGCCAATACAGCTAATCTTCATAACGAATTGTGGACCCAAGGACAAATGAGTAACGCGGGTGGAATGCAGCATGGACCTGGATGCCAACTGCCGGCTACCGGACACTTGGCGTTAAGCCCTGGAGTGCACTCTACGGATTTAGGACACAAGAAAACTCTATTGTCATCGGAACAGATAGCGGCCCGCCAAGTACTGAACAAAGACTTACCCGTGTTTTCCGGTAAGCCAGAAGAGTTGTTGTTGTTTATAAGCCATTACGAACAATCTACTGAAAGATGTGGAATTAGTAATGAAGAGAATCTTATTCGGCTCCAAAAGTGCTTAAAAGGAGCGGCTTGGGATGCTGTTCGAGGAAAGCTAATGTGTCCAGAGACGGTGCCGTATGCAATCGGTACGTTACGGATGCTTTATGGAAGACCGGAGATTATTCACTCGAGCCTTCAAAGGAAACTAAGAGAAGAACCAGCGGCACGCTCATATAATTTGGATTCGGTTATTCAGCTAGCCTTGGCAGTGCAGAACTATTGCGCGACACTGGTCGCAATTGGGCTTAAAGAGTATCTGCACGATCCAGCTTTACTAGGCGAGCTCGTCGAGAAGTTGCCGGGAGACTTGAAACTCGATTGGGGAAGACACCAAATGTGTGCCTCAATGGTTACGCCGTATACAGTTCCAGCTAAGGATGGAGCAAAGAGAACCAAAGAGCGAATTTTTCTGCACAACGAATTGCAAAGTGGATCTAGTCAGGAATCGAAAACACAAGAAGTACGCATCCGGTTGTGCCCCAAATGTGCAGGGAGTCATAACGTAGCAGACTGTCGCCTCTTTCGAGAAATGAGCATAAAGCAGAGAAAGGAGTTCGTGCAGCAAAAGAGGCTCTGCTATTGTTGTTTTGATCAGCACGTGATACGGAATTGCAAAAGTAAAAGAAGTTGTGGTGTCGATGGGTGCAGGCAGATACACCACTCGTTGATCCACGAGACAGCGGACTACAAGGAAAGCAAATCGCAGTGGCAGACGAATGAGGATGATAAACCAGTTCATCCACCAATCTTATTCCATGGAGATATAACAAGCAAGGCTTTATTCAGATATATGCCAATCATGTTATACGGAAGGAAGCGAAATTTAGCGACATATGCCTTACTGGACGAGGGAGCCGCTTGCTCTTTGATTGAAGAAACTCTGGGAGACGAGTTAGGACTAGATGGCCCGGCCGAAGAACTGTGCTTAAAGTGGACCAGTCAAGTCACTCAAACGGAAAGCGCGTCTAAGTATGTGAGTGTCGGAGTGTCGTCGATGTGTCAAGGTGCGACGCAATTTGAACTCAAGAGTTTGCGCACGGTACGTAAGCTAGACTTGCCTACGCAAACAGTTACCGACGAACTGGTAACATCGAGAAAGCATCTATAGTATTTACCAAATTTAAGTTACTGTAACGTAAAAGCAAGCTTAATTATTGGTCTGGATAATTTGAAAGTTTGTGTGCCTTTGGAGATACGGGAGTCCGAAGGAGACGACGTGGTCGCGGCGCGCTGTAGATTGGGCTGGTCTGTGTATGGCCGGCATAGCGACGCCGCTCCAGCGTTTTCACACATATTGCACATATGTGAGTGCAATGAAGCGAGCAGCATGCGCGCTTTGGATGCGTCAATGAAAGAATACTTTGCTATGGAGTCCTCGGGAACACGTGTGCCAAGCAAGCAATTAAGATCGAAAGACGACGAGCGCGCGTTGCAGATTATGGAGGCGACCACAAGTTATTGCCCGATTGACAAACGTTGGCAAACTGGACTGTTGTGGAGGTTCGACAAAGTAGATCTACCGGATTCATACTCGATGGCCATGGGGCGTCTTCAGTGTTTAGAAGCGAAAATGGCAAAGGACATCGATCTTAGAAGCATTCTGTTGGATATTATGCAAAGCTATGAAGAAAAGGGATACATCCGGAGATTAACAGAAAGTGAGCTAAATAAGGGTAAAAGTTCATGGTTTCTTCGTATATTTACAGTCACTAAACCAAACAAGAACAAGACGAGGCTGGTCTGGGATGCAGCTGCGAAAGTCAACGGCACGTCATTGAACGACGTCTTGCTAAAGGGTCCGGATATACTGGCATCTCTAGTTGGCGTGTTAATACGTTTTCGGGAGCGACCAGTAGCAGTGGCTGGTGACATAAGTGAGATGTTTCACCAAGTAAGAGTGCGCCCAGAGGACCAGACGGCTCAGAAGTTTCTATGGCGCAATGGAAATTCGGCTAAGGCGGCAGAAACGTACGTGATGCAGGTTATGACATTCGGGGCTTCCTGCTCGCCGGCCTTAGCTAATTACATAAAGAATCGCAACGCAGAGCGGTTCAGAAAAGAATCTCCAAGAGCTGTTGCGGCCATTTGTAGAAACACGTTTGTCGACGACTGGCTCGAGTCGACAAACACCGAAGACGAGATGACGGAGTTGGCCATGGAGGTGCAGAGAATTCACTTGGAGGGTGGATTTAACATGAGGCGCTGGACCTCGAATTCTGCGAGCGTAGTGAGAGCGCTCAAGAACCAAGAAGGAGACGTGCCTAGGGAGATGGGATTCCTTGAAAAAACGCAAGATAAGGTTTTAGGCATGTGGTGGCTGCCCGTGACAGATCAACTTACGTATGTAGTCAAGCCGGATTTGCTTGAAAGAGCATCGAAAGACTATCCGACCAAAAGAACTAATATCTGGCGAGCAGGAACGGATTGGGATGAGTCTCTACAAGAAGAGGACCAAGCAGACTGGAAAATTTGGGTGAAGCTGTTACCCAAAATCAACGAAGTGAGGATTTCAAGGTGCATGCCGAAGGTTTGTTGTGCAAGACGAGTACAACTTCACACATTTGTGGACGCCAGCATCAACGCTTATGCAGCGCTTGTGTACCTGCGAGCAGAAGTGGATGGAATAGTCCACTGTTCCCTGGTAGCGTCTAAGACACGAGTGGCCCCCTTGAAGCCAGTCTCAATACCACGGATAGAACTGATGGCTGCTGTTTTAGGTTTACGGCTGACGAAATTCATCGAACCTGAACTCTCAGTAACAGTATGTCAGCGTATTTTCTGGACGGATTCTAAGGACGTTTTATGCTGGATTAGATCAGATGCCCGCAAATACAATCAATTTGTGGCATTGCGAGTTGGAGAAATTCTGGAAGACTCTGACGTGCTATCTTGGCGATGGGTGCCCACCCAGCATAACGTTGCAGACGATGGCACGAAATGGACAAAGATGCCAGACATGACCGGGAATTCAAGTTGGTTTGTTGGCCCGAGATTCTTGTATGAACAAGAGACACAATGGCCTAGCATGGAGCAGAGCCCGAGCAAGACGAGTGAAAGTATCTTGCACCACGAGGAGAAAGTCAAAGGGAACTCTAGTTTGGCTTGCATCACACCTGATCCGGAACGATTCGGAACGTTGGAATAGCTACGGGCGGTACAAAAGCGAGTTCTAAACTTTTTGCAAGGCATATGTAAGAGGCCTTGCGGAGAACAACTGATGAACATTTTGGCTATAAACCGCGATGTGAAAACCGATGCAGTTTTTATTCGTGCATGCCAAGAAGAGGAGTTTCCAGAAGAGATCAGATGCCTAAACCAAGGACATGGCATAACAAATAGGAAAAGTAAGCTATTTAAGTGCACTCCTTACCTGGACGAGTTAGGAGTGCTACGAATCAAAGGACGAATCGACAGAATTGAAGGCGTAGATATGGACACTAAACGACCCATTATACTACCGCAAAAGCATAGAGTAACGTTTCTGATTGTGGAGTACTATCACAGGAAGAATTACCATTTGCACAATGAAATTGTCGTTAACGAGGTACGACAGCGGTACTGGATAACCGGCTTACGCGCCTTAGTGAGAAAAGTCGCGAACGCCTGTATAGCGTGCCGTATACGAGTGGCCCGACCAGTGCCACCAAAGATGGGCGATTTACCAAAGGAGAGGTTATCGCCGCACACACAACCATTCACTTTTACTGGAGTGGACTGCTTCGGCCCATTTGAAGTCGCAGTGGGCCGCAGGCACGAGAAGAGATGGGGCGTGTTATTCACATGCCTTACGACCCGAGCGGTACACCTAGAAATTGCTACATCACTGTCAACCGACTCATTTCTTTGCGTATTGAAGGCGTTTGTAGCCAGAAGAGGGGTGCCGCGTACCATACTATCGGACAATGGTACAAATTTTAGAGGAGCCAGCCGCGTATTGAAGGAGCACATAGAACGGATATCAACTTCAGCTGTGGAACAGCAGTATCCAACGTTGGAGTTCAAGTATAACCCTCCCAGTTCACGGCACATGGGCGGCGTTTGGGAGCGACTGGTACGTTCTACTAAATCTATACTTTCAGAAATACTGCCAAGGGCCGGCCTGAAGGAAGAGGTGTTAAGAGGAGCCTTTGCTGACGTGGAGCAAATTTTGAATTCAAGGCCTCTGACGTATGTGCCTTTAGAAAGCGCCGAATCGGAAGCATTAACGCCGAACCATTTTCTAAAAGGCAGTTCTAGTGGCCTACGTGAGAGCGGTTCACTGCAACAGTCTGGGCCGCAACTCGCAAAAGGGTATCGTGTTGCCAGCCAAATTGCCGACCGTTTCTGGAAGAGGTGGCTAAGAGAATATCTACCTACAATCACAAGGCGCACGAAATGGTTCCAACCACAGCTCAAGCCGGTAGCAGTAGGTGACGTGGTGATAATTGTAGACGATGCCGCTAAACGTAATACGTGGCCAAAGGGAAGAGTGATCGACGTTCATCGTGGGAAAGACGGACAGGTGCGAAGCGCAGTTGTTCGCACAGTAGATGGACTTGTGACGCGACCAACAGTGAAGCTGGCCATACTGAATGGGAATGTTGCGGTGCAGGCTTAATTGCCGCCCCGCGCCAGTAGAAAGGCTTACCCAACGCGCCCCTGGTTTTTATTCTCTCTCATTCGAAGAAGAACAGTTAGAATTTACTTTGTCTTTGCTTGCACTTATGACAGAGCGGCGGCCCGCTATGACAGCGCGCCAGTCACAGAAAATTAGGCAAGCAGGAAAGACGTGAAAAGGAGAGAAAAACACAAATGTAAGATAAAATAGAAACATGTGAGAAATTTGAATTAACATTGAAATAAAGATTTCAGCCAACCGATCTAACCGATCGATATGCCCACAAATTGTGCAACTGAATATAGCGCAATACAACACAAAACCGGCGTTTAATTGATTGGTTAGAGGGCTCGGGGTATATGTCCGACTCGCGAACTTTTTGGAGCTGTCCCACGTCACGACCTGAACACTTTCTACACTAGTCGATAGCATAAATCCAGCGGTTCTGTTAACACGACTAGTGCAAGAAAATTACTATCTGGTTGGGGCAGCCGAATCGGGCCCCACGTTGAGCGCAAAAAATTTTATCTTATCTGTAGCATGTAACGTTGAATCTCACAAGGAGTGTTGAGCAGATGTTCGTGCATAGTGCTGGCCGAGTACGCAATAGGTTCGGCTAGGGTTAGGTCAGCTGGGAGTGGGTTATACGATAGAGATTAGCCAGAACTATAGTTACTCACATTCGATACAGACGTAAAATTTTAAATTCGCGTACTTAAGGACACCAAGGGATAATGGTACAGGTTTAGATGCGAAAGAAAGAAGGCCTGAGGAGACCAGAAAGAAGAACACGTTAAACTATGTAGTATCAGGAGGCCCACATGCTGGTTTATGTCATGATATCCTATAGGACTACCATGATCCTCGGGCCACTTCTGAATTGAGGATCCCTCCAACATGTCTTACGGCCTCTTTTTATCTCTCAGTCGTTTGCATGGTTCCCCAAAATTTAACGATTATAGGGAGTTCATTTCAAAGAACAATAGTTTTATTAATTTCTAAACTTATGAACAAGGCAGGATTCATTTCCTAATTTAATTCATTCTTAATATCTCTTTTCGGAAACAAACGAACTTAATATTATTCAGAATTAATGAAGTTAATATGTAGAGGTCCCTAAATTAGGATTAGTACAACATTACCGGTTACTGATTACCGAATTTGTTCTTTTGGGCTATTCAAGCTTATCTTCATAGTTTGAAATCTTAAACTAAATACTGGTCGAAAAATAAGTTTGGATCTTATCCTCAATTTCATACTGTATACGATGCAGCAATGCGGTTTTCAAACATAATTATCTTACTCGTTATCTTGAGATTAGGTTACAAAAACCAAATTTAATTAAATTTACAAAAAATCGAATCATATCAAACTGATGCCGGGAGAGAAAAGGAAAAAAATAACAACTAGACGGTTAAATTTCCTAATAAATTCAAGTATTGGCAATGGCACCAACGTCCAACATATTCAAAGGCTCCAAAAACGATAAACCCGAATCAATTAATAATTTTTTTTTTTTTTTTTTTATGGTTTGACTTACAGTGTTGTAATATTTGTTTAGTTGGCTTAGTATTAGCTTAATTTTTAATAAAAGCACAATAATTTTTTAATTGTTTTATGATTGATTTTATTTTACTAGATTTTTATTATCTCGATTTTCACACGACCAGCCACTTACACGTTTCGAATAGGAAAAAGGAAGTAAGGAAGACAGTGTGCCCGTACATTATTTTTTAGGCCTTTTATAGTGTTATTTTTGCAGGTCTACATAACGTCGCAACTTTAGCTATGTTATGTTATTCAACACGCCCCCTCAAAAATTACATTATATTAATTTTCAAAAAAACAAATTCAAATAATAATTCAATTACTGTGACTGGTGCGTGTACTCTGGGAGGTATTACAATATGATCTGGCATTCAACATTAAGATTGGAAAAACCCAGAAAAACCAATCAGATCATTTATATCATTTAAGAAAAACAAACATTATTTTCAGTTCAAAAAGTTACGTTAAACATTACTTAAAAATTAACTTCAGTTTAGTTTATGAGAATTTGTTGAATTGTATATTTTGTTTCTTTTGACTTCTCAAAGTAGTCCCATCTTGCCTCTCAGCTCCATGAACCTTCCAGTAGATAACGGTTTTGTAAAAATATCAGCCAGTTGATTTTCTGTGGGAATATACTCAATAGAAATAAGATTATTTTCTACTTGCTATATGGCAAAATGTTATTTAATATCTATGTGGTTTGACCGCTTATGACATGATGAACTACTGGCTATGCTTATACAACCCTGGTTATCTTCAAACATTTTTATAGGTTTGTCTAATTTAATATAAATACTTTTTGAAAGAGACTTCAGCCATAAGGCTTCTCTCACAGCTTCAAACAAGGCCATATACTCTGCTTCAGTAGATGATGCAGCTACTGAATTCTGCCTTTTTGTGTTCCAACAAATAAGATTTGAATTAAACATTTGAAAAAGATAACCTGTTGTGCTTTTTCTATCAGTTTCATTCCCACCCCAATCGGAGTCAACATAGCCAACGAACACATCTTCAAAATCAATATTTTTTTTTAAAATTAGTTTCATGTCAATGTTTCCTTTAAGGTATCTCAGAACCTTTTTTAAACCTTTCCAAAGTTCTATATTATTTTTATTAGTATATCTACTTAGAATATTGACGGCTGTTGCAATATCCGGACGAGTACAAAGCATAATGTACATTAAACTTCCAATCAAATTTTGACAAGGAGCATCGTATGTGTCGTCTGAGTTTAACATTTCATAATTTAGTTTCCTTGGAAGTGGATCATTTACAGATTTACATTCCTCCATATTAAATTTAGTTCAAACCCTTTTTATATATGCAGATTGGCTTAACAATATCTGATCTTGGCATATTTCAATTTTCATTCCAATAAAGTGTCGTATTTCCCAAGATCTGTCATTCTAAACTTTGTCATAAGATATTGTTTGAAACTGCTCATTATTTTTAAGTCTGATGTCGCTATTACTAAATCATCCACATATAATAACACATAAATATTTTTATTTATATTTCCTTGATCTTGAACATATATACACGGATCAACAGGAGAATTCTTAAATTTACACTCCTTTAGCGCTTGCTCAATCACTTCAAACCAGCACCTTGCTGCTTGTTTGAGCCCATAAATTGCTTTATTTAATTTACATACACTTCCATCATTGCAAATAATTCCCTCAGGGACTTTCATATATATTTCTTCTTTTAGCATACCATTTAGAAATGCCGTTTTAACATCCATATGATGTACTTTAAAATTATATTGGACAGCAATAGACAACACAAGTCGAAGACTAGGAGTTCTAGCAACAGGAGCGAATGTTTCATCGTAATCTATTTGATATTTTTGTGTAAAACCGCGTGCAACTAATCTTGCCTTACATCTAGCTGGATTTCCCATTTCACCATGTTTTAAAGTAAACACCCACTTACTATCTACAATATTCTTATTTTCAGGTCTTTTAACAATAGTCCAAGTATTGTTTAATTCATGAGCGGAGAATTCTACTTTAACAGCTTCTTCCCATAAATCCTTATCACTTCGACTTTTTATTTCTTCGAATAAATGAGGGGCTTCATCAAAAATTGTGTGAGCATTGAAAAGATAGTTATTAGAACTTAATTCATCTTCGTCATAGGAAATATGTGGTTTATTTTTCAATCTTTCGCTTTTTCTAGTTGCATCATTGATAACTCTATTTGAGACTTCACAAGGCTGTTTGTCATCCTTACTCTCATTCGGGAAACTGTCTTTATTATTGTCCTTACTCTCATTCAGGATCTCTGGTACGCAACATTCCATACTCTCAATCTGGAAATTCACTTTTTCATTATCCTTACTCTCGTTCAGGATATTCGGCGCACAACATTCCATACTCTCATTCTGGAAATTCACTTTTTCATTATCCTTACTCTCGTTCAGGATATTCGGTACACAACATTCCATACTCTCATTCTGGAAATTATCTTCTATATTTTCCTTACTCTCTTTCGGGAATTCAATGTTTACTTCATCCTTACTATCATTCAGAATGTCACTTTCAACAGCTCTTGAGTTTACCATATTTGTCTCATCAACTACCACATCTCTAGCAACAATGAATTTCTTATTATCAATATCCCATAACTTATAGCCGTTAGGTTCATATCCCACAAAGATACTTTTAAACGATTTATTGTCGAATTTCCGTTTTCTAATTTTATTGTGTACGTATACAGTTGAACCAAATACTTTTAAATACTTTAAAACTGGCTTTCTATTATGCCACATCTCGTATGGTGTTGCTGCACGATCTCCAAGTGCCCTACTTGGAATTCTATTTATTATATATGTTGCTGTCAGAACAGCTTCACCCCAAAAATATTTTTCCAACTTTGCACCATTGACCATGGCACGAGCCTTTTCAGTAATTGTTTTAATCATTCTTTCTGATACTCCATTTAACTGTGGAGTATATGGTACAGTTAAATGGTAACTGATTCCTTTCTGAGGACAAAAGTCTCGCATATCGCTAGACAAATATTCCCTACCATTATCGATGTATAGGTTCACAACTTTCAGGTTGAAGTGCGCTTCACTTTTTGCCACAAAGTCCTTAAACATTATAAATACATCCGATTTATGTTTTATTAGGTAAGTAACACAATAATGTGTAAACTGATCTACATGGTACAGTTAAATGGTAACTGATTCCTTTCTGAGTACAAAAGTCTCGCATATTGCTAGACAAATATTCCCTACCTTTATCGATGTATAGGTTCACAACTTTCAGGTTGAAGTGCGCTTCACTTTTTGCCACAAAGTCCTTAAACATTATAAATACATCCGATTTATGTTTTATTAGGTAAGTAACACAATGATGTGTAAACTGATCTACAAAAATTACATAGTAATTTTTATCATCAATAGTTGTGGGTGTAATCGGACCGCAGACATCAGAATGTATAACAAAAAGTGCTCTACTTATATGTTCTTTATTTTTATATTTGTCAAAACGTAATCTGGCTTGCTTTCCATTTAAACAAGCTTCACATATATCGTCTGTAGGATTAACTTCATCAAGTAGTTTATTATCTTGAAACAAATTCCTTTTTTTTATTTCTAACATTTTCCCTATACTTATATGACCCAATCTTTCATGCCATAATTTATATAAATTTTCAGTTTTTATATCAATTTTATATGCTTTGAATTCAAAAATTGGCATTTTGTACTCACCTGAGTTTTCGGCAATAATAATACCACCTTTTGTCAATTTAACTCCAGACTCGTCAAACACTACTGTGACTCCAGCCTCTTGTAGTCTTTTACAGAGATTAGATTTTCTGTAACTTCTTTGCAGTATAATGCATCTTCTAGTGTTATCTGGTACCCATTCTCAAGACGAACGATTCCACGTTTTGTTGCAAAGATGTATTGCCCTTCCTTAGCGATAGCAATCTTCACTGGAGTTTGAAGTTCAGCAGAATCCATAAAAAGTGTCTCATCATTGATTATGTGGTCGGATGCACCCGAGTCAAGGATGAAATTCACATTTGTTTTCAACTTATTATTATTTGAATTCAAAATTTTAATCATGAACGCGAAACCTGGCGTGGCGTGTTATTTTCTTTATTATTGTCATTTATTAGTTTTTTATATGCATAACAATTTTTTTTTATGTGCCCTGGCTTGCCACAGTGGTGACATTTTATATAATTTTGTTTGTATTTGTCATTATATGGCTTGCGAGTATTATTATTGCAGTAAGTGCGAAACCTTGTCCATTTCGTCTATATTGGCGCCTGATGCTAACAATTCATTAACCATTTCGTCAAAAATAATAAAGTGGTGTACAAGAGCCATCTCGTTTTTTAGTTTAAGCGACAACAACCGTTTTCGCGCAGACAACTGAGATGCCACACTTTTTCGTTCATACACAGAATCCAGATTCCTAAGAATATCACGTGCTGTGTTGTTGTCTGTTGCGAAATCCAAAAATTAATCGCTCAAGTGCCCTACCACTATACTTTTTGCATAGCGTTCGGCCTTAACCCAACTTTCATCTGTTTCTTTATGAGCCTCGCTATCAATAACTTTTAATGCATCTTGTTCAGCAAGAAGTGCTTTTATTCTTTTTTTCCACACAGAATATTTCTCACCGTTAAACTGATTTATAGTAAGCTTTATCTTTTCCATAATTGTATATTTTTATTTTTTATTTGAATTTATATGTATGTATGTGTAATACAAACGACTATTGTGAAAAAAAACTTAATGTGCACATTTTTTTGTTGTTTTTTTTTTTTTAAATTGTTTTATATAACGTACTCTGGGCCCATAACCTGTTGAAATATTTGTTTAGTTGGGTTAGTATTAGTTTAATTTTCAATAAAAGCACAATAATCTTTTTAATTGTTTTATGATTGATTTTATTTTATTAGATTTTTATTATCTCGATTTTCACACGACCAGCCACTTACACGTTTCGAATAGGAAAAAGGAAGTAAGGAAGACAGTGTGCCCGTACATTATTTTTTTAGGCCTTTTATAATGTTATTTTTGCAGGTCTACATAACGTCGCAACTTTAGCTATGTTTTAGTCCAGCGGCGAAAGATCTTTCGAAGCGGAGGCTGTTCAAAAATAGATAAGATGATTTAAGGTAGTCAGAAGCCTCTGATTTGGTTTGGGAGTGCCCGTTTTCGATTAAGCACATTAACATTAACATTATTCGTATCTCTCTCTCTCTCTCTCTGTGAACAAATATTATTACAAGAACATTGTCTTCGAACGTACCCAGGTCATGCCAACGTGTTGCAACTGCAACTACTACCCGTGTAGTAAGACCTGAATTCCACGGATTCAAGTTTTTTCAATTTTTTTTTTGTTTCTTTTGGTTAAGTACTCGCGATAATCATTGGCAGGACCGACAGGCTCGAATGTATAGACACCATTAAATTTGAAGGGGCTTTTAAACGCTTGCACCCATCCTGATTATTTTACGGCTGCACTGCACAAAACCACGTGTTCTTTTTCGGAATGAGTCCGGTCAAAAATGGACAGAAAAGCGCAGGTAAAAACTTCCTTCGCTCAACGTTTCTTTAATTCATTGAGACTGAGTCCTCTTTCCTCAGTTGAAAAATCGGACTTGGCAGTCTACCACTCAGGGGTAATCTGCTACGTACTTGCGGTGCCAGTCCCTAGTAGGAACAGGTTAATAAGCTACACGTCAAACAATTATATATATATTTACACTATAGAGAGCGACACCACAGCCACAAAAATTTTGGAATAAATTTATTCCGATTGGAGCGGCGATAGCCAAAACGCCACAAACAAACGATGTTATTGGACGCGGAATTAATTTCTGCGACAAATCACAGGCGCTCCGCGGATATTCTCTCCAATGCACTACCAGAAACTATACCAGAACCAAGTTGGGTGTTTTGTTGGGCAATCCTATGAAGGATGCAATTGAAAGGGTTATATTTTTTTTCTTGCACGATACACGCGGTGGGTGCAGCAAAGATCGCCGTGACGTTGGCAGCGAGGAGTGTAGCACCTCCGTCTCCTTTGGGAGTTTAGTTAAGAAAGAACGAGGCCACGCGTATTTTTACTCTTTTAATTTTCCTTTCGCCAATATTCTTTAATCTAGGGCTGAGCTTTAAGCCGATATCTCACCGATCGATACGTGACGACTTACGTAAGGTCATAAATTATCGATAACACTATATACTGATTCGGGTACTAAAAACAAGCTAAATGGGCTGTTTCCACGATTAACCATTTTCGGTTGAGTTATCAAATTTTTAACGACAAGTGTATGTTACATCCTTTCAAATCCGATTGTCGCATTAACCAAAGTAAACTGGCGTGATCGGTTATAACTTCGAAGCCTTGTAGTTCAAGAGAGCAGCGCAATTTTTCTGTAGCCTCCAAAGCAGCCAAGCACTCGCGTTCTGTCACGCTATAATTTCGTTGAGCTGTCGTTAACTTCTTTGACATAAACGCTATACGTTTCTCAGCTCCTTCTTCGTCCAATTGTACCAACATTGCGACAATGCCTTAGTTGCTTGCATCACAATGCACGTAGAATTTCTTGTTGAAGTCTGGATTGATCAAGATCGGGGCCGAGGTTAACTTTTCCTTAAGTTCTTCGAAAGCAACTTCAGCTTCCTGTGTCCATAAATTTCTTTTCTATATTTCTTTTTCTTAGTTAGCAATTGAGTAATCGGAAATGTAATGTCATGTACGATACCAACCAACAACACCCAAAAAACCTCTGGTCTGTTTTATAGTTTTCGGAACCGGCCAATTTTCCTTCTCTTCCTATAATATAGCCCAGATATGGCACTTCTGTAACACAAAACTTGGTCTTTTCTTTATTTAACGTTAGATTTGCCTTTCTAAATTGCTGAGACATACGAATCAGAATCTCCAAGTGAGTATCAAAATCTTCTGAAACAACGCATAGATCGTCTAGGTATCCGAACACACAATATTTCAGATCTGCTGGGATTAGATCGTCTATCAAACGCGCCATGGTTTGCGAAGCGTTGCATAATCCGAACGGCATTACGGTGAATTGGTAAAGGGGGCGGTTTGGATTTTTCTGAAAGAGCAATTTGCCAGTAGGCGTCTTTAAAAGTAAATCAATTTATGTTATAAAATTGGCCTTTGGCAGTCGCGCGGTTATTCCATCTATGCTTTGCAGAGGGTATGCATCCTTTTTTGTGACTTCATTTATTTTTCTTGCATCCAAACATAATCGTACTTTTCCGGGTTCTACCACCATACGCATATGAGAACTCCAAGGACTATTGGCTCTCTCGATCACTCCCATTTCTAACATTCGGTCGATTTCTTTATACATCAACTTTTCAACCGCTGGCGACACAGGATAGAAGCTTTGCTTGATTGGAGTTGCTTCTTTGATCTCTATGTCATGAACAATAAGTGCAGGTCGACCTAATCCTTGTTGTTTAAAATCCGGAAACAATTATATAACATCACTAAATCTTTTCTCCTGCTCTGGTGTTAATACACATTTCTTTTCGTCATCAACCGAGTGAATTTTTTTGTCTAATATGGGAGTCTTACAAGGAAATGAAAATTCTGGACATATCTCAAATAATTTTCAGAAATCGATTCCCAAAATAAGTCGTTTTGCTAATGACGGGATAATAAAAAGAGAAAAAGGTTTTCGGTTGCTTTCATATTGCACCTCTGTTCTTACTATTCCGGTAACTGGATGTCTTTTCCCATCAACTGTGGCCACACTTGATATAATAGTTGAAAATCCGGGGTATTTCTTCCAGTTTTTTGCTGCTAAATCTGATCCGATACAAATGATATTGGCTCCAGTATCCAATAGACCAAGCTCAGAAAATTCAAGAATTTAACTGGAGCGAGAAACGGCCATCTGCGGCTTCCTTAATCATAGACGCTATTATTAGTTTTTGGGCATCTTTTACTTTCTTCCAAAAGCGACGCAGACGTTCGCTCGAGCGACTACTAATGAACTGGGAAGTTGCAACTTCCTGTGCAAAAATTTTGTCTCGAATCGCTAAATAGTTTTGCAGCCGTTGATGGTATAGTAGTCTGGGATATGGCTGAATTTTATTTTCTCGCCGTTTCGTTTCGTTATTATCTGTCAAATCTGGTGTTTTGTTGTTCGTCGCTGTATTATTGCTAACATCTACTGAGGGTCCACTCGATTGCGACGGAATGATGGGCCCTGATTGGAGTTTTTCGAACGAGCTAGACATACATCGCATTGTGGTTTGTAAACATTTTTCTTTCCACATCCATAGCAGAAAATGCGGCGCTCTTCTAAGCACATGTCCCATCTGTGTCCTTCGATGTCACAATTCCAACAAATGTATTTCTTTTCCTTGACGTGAATTGCATTTAGCTCAGGTTGAATATCTTCCTCCTCGGGCTCTACATCCGTCTCTTCAAGTAAAGCGATATTCTTTCTAACATTTGTATATTTTGTATTTCCTGATTCTTCACGGAGAAATTGCTCTCGGAGGTGCACCAATTGGCGAAGTTTAGATACCGATTCTATGGGAACGTATAATAACGCTTCTCGTACTTCAGAAATAAGGTTTCTTTTTAGCTGATGAATGAGTCGTTTTTCCTCCATTGGTATTGTCAATCTCGATACCAAAATCATTACGTCTTCGTAGTAAACATCAAATGCTTCACCAATCCTCTGTTTTCGGTTGCGGATTTCTTCAAGAATCAAATCATCATTCTTAAAACAGGAGTTTCAAATCCAGACAGAATTCTTCACAAATAACTTCGTCATGGTCTTTTCTATAGCGCCAATACCATTCCTTGGTTCTTCCGGTTAATAGTAGGTGCAAATTTCTGCACACCGGTGTAAAATCACTCTGAAAGTTATCTACAGTTAACGCTTTTATTCTGTAAAGAAATTCTGAAACTGTAGGACCTTTCCTAGTCTCTGATCAATTAAATATTCCATTCTCTCGGTACTAATATCGAGGGAGAAATGAACTAATCGATAGTTCAATCTCAAGAAATTTTTGTGAAGGGATAGAAAAATCTTGTCGTTCTAGACCTAATCATCTATATCAAATCCAAAACGAAAAGACTGATCTCAAGAAACTCCTAAACTGAACTAGCTTTGTTTCATCGGTCAGAATTCGGACCTCGCCAAATATCTGCAGTTCCAGACGATTAAGCAGTCAATTCAATGGTATATGCTGAAATATTTGTTCTATTGTTATTAAAAGAAATGGACAAAATCAATAAACTACAATGCCGACGCCGACGTCACAAGCTTAATATGCCTTACTGTTCGTAAAATCGAAACAATCAAATTGACGAATTCCAATAAAAAACACCGCCTATACGTCTGTCATTATATTGTAGAGTTTGTATATGTTTCTAAATATATTCACTAATTTATGTTAAAGCTCCTCATCACTGGTCAGAACTCGGATACTCCAAATATCTGCATTCCTAATAAATGAGTTACTCAAACAACCATCCATGAATACAAAAAGAAAGCGAAATGAAAAGAAAATAAAAATTTGATAGCAAAGGAGTAGATAAAAAGACTAGGGATTTCATTAAGAGATAGAATAAGAAGAAGGAGAAGGAAAAAAGGAACCTGAAATTCTTGAACAACTCAGCTCAGCCTGAATCCTATAGAGAAACATGGTTGAACCGAAATACTGTAACAAGTCTAACAAGGCCTCTACGTTGGGCGCCAAAATTATGTAATGTACACAACCGGAAATAATTCCAGATCATGTACATCCCCTCTTAGTCAAAATCTTTCTTGATCAAAGAGGAGGTCGGGTTCGGCCTAAATAGGTGGCCACTCTCTTGCATGATGGGCAAGAGCACCACAAATCAGGCCGAAGCCAACATATACGGGCTTAATGTATTGAGAAGTTTGGATCCGGTTGGGACTTCTGGCTGTCGTCTAGGAAACAGTCTTTGGGGGGGGTTCTTTGGACCAACATGTTCTCAACACACCCGTATTACATAAAATAAAACAAAGTCCCTGTTGCACTAATATTACACAATTACTTAATTGAAAGAAATGAACTAAAAAGATAGAGAAAAAGGGATATTAGTGTCGCACGAATAGGGAAGCTACTAAGATGTTATTGTAGCTTCGCGTCTTAACCCACCCAACCAATGATTCTCCCATCGCAAGATTTGGGAACCGCTCACATTTCGCAACAAGGAAGATTACACACTCTTTACTCAAACATTATAAACGATATTTATTCACGAGGGTTACGGAATACTAAAATACTTCAATAAGTCGGAAACATAATCCGATTGAACTAAACTAAAATGATGATTATTCTAACAAACGATACTCAAATTAAATAATTGGATTTGGATAATTGGATAATTCAGGCATCCAAAAGCCAAATTAGGAATAATATGTTTTGTTTTGTTGAATCTTAATTGTAAGGTGGATATATATAAAATTATAGATATACAAAAATAAAAATGTCAATTGAAATTTGTAAATCTTCAATTTAAATTATGATTTCAAATATAAATGGCGACTCTGCTCACACAGATAATCGAATCGATGGCGTTTTAAGTTTAACACAATGATTGATAATTTCCTTTTCTTTTCAATACTTCCAATGCTTTTTTAGCTTTACTGTACTCGAGATGCTTTTTCTTATTTGCAGATTAATTGACACTGAACTCTCTTTCTTTTTGCATAAAAAAAAAACAGGGAAGTACCAGATTGTTCATGATTTATGGTTTAGAACTTAGGACTTACCCATCCGTCCGGTCCGTCGAAGGCCTTCGTCGTCCGCTGGATGATGCTTAGGAATAAAATATTAGGTTAAATCAAGCGACTGGCATTCCTATGCAACAAATTCGGTCCACGGGACTCTCAATCCGCAACGAAAAACTTTCTCTGGCCGTTTCCGATTCGGGCGGCTATTCCAAGCTAGTTAACTTCCTCGAAAAGTCTCTGTGCCCTTCACGGAGTGCAGCTTTTGAGCGGTGTCTAAACAGAAAAATATCTTTTGCAAATTTACAGAGTTCCAATTGTGATTCCTTTTTCCAGGTTTCCAAAATACAAATTAATTATGGCTAAGTTTTCAAACGAACTTGTTAGAAATTTACAATGATTCAAGTATCCACAAAAAAATATAACTTACGATAATAAGATTCACAAAACTCTATAATAATAGTTGTCCTTGGTGCTCCAAATGAGTATAAAGTTAATCATTAGGCTTGATGGCCGAGAAAATTTCAGATTTAAATTTATATATTTTTTCTTGAGGAGCGGCGTGGTTAAGTCGTCTAGCCAGGGCGGAAGTTTGTCAGAAAAGAGTGTGACCAATGCATGCGATCGCGCATGATACCACTTCGCTAGGGTTGCACTAATAGAACTATCGAACTTCTAAGCTCAGCTGATAATTTTTTATCGACGCCCTTACTCACCACCAATAACTGAAATTCAAATTAACGCCTTAATTTTCAAAAATAAAACTAAGGGCAGAAACTGGGCACTACAGGTTGGCCCGTGATCAAAACTTTTTGTGCTAAAAACAAGTAATGGAACTGTAAGCAACTAAAGCCCAAAGCCCTCGAATAATTTTTTTTTCGTTTTATCCGCAAAAGAACCTTTTGTGCAGTCAAAAGCGCGACATCGAATCTTGAAGTTCTAAATATATTCTAATCCAAGATGACACTGGAACTATCAGAAACACATCTGAACCAGGCACTTACCATGCTTACGCAGTTGCCCAATTTTGATGGTAACGCTTTGACCCTGAGCACGTTCATACAAAGAGTTGACTACATTCTACAACTCTACCCGACGAGGGACATCCGTCAACATAGCTTAATGTACGGCACTATAGAGATGCAGCTCAGCGAGAAGCACAGCGGACATCACAACTAGCGCACGCCAACAATTGGAGCGAGTTGCGGGCCGCCCTCATCAGCGAATATAAGGTGCAAACGCCTTATGAAGAGCTACTACGACGGCTATACCATATTTCCTTTGGAGGAAACCTTCGTAAGTTTATTGAAGATTTAGAACATAAGTCTTTTATTATAATTAATAAGTTTGAGTTAGAAGGCGATGCTGCCAATACCATTTTATACACAAATGCCATGAATAACACAGTCAATAAAGTCATTATTAAAAGATTACCAGACCAGCTTTATATAACATTAGCGAAGTTTGATATTTCAACAGTGTCTAATAAATTATATTTCAAATACACCAATAAAGAAGAAAAAGAAGAATCAATACCTTATCCTCCCCCAAAGTTCGAATATGAAGCATTCGCACATGAAATAAATAACGGTATCGAGGAAAGAAACGAATTTAGACTTGATCATTTAAATTCAGAAGAAATAGAAATGTTAAAGAAAATATTGCATGAATTTAGCGATATCCAGTATAGGAAAGGTGAAAATTTGACCTTTACCAGTACAATAAAACACAAGATCAGAACTAAACACGAAGACCCAATTTACAAACACCCATACAAATACCCACAAATCTTTGACGAAGAAGTCAATAAACAAATTAATGAAATGATAGAACATGGAATCATTCGGAAATCGAAATCGCCCTATTGTTCACCAATCTGGATCGTACCTAAAAAAGAGGACGCATCCAAGGAACAAAAGTTACGCCTAGTAATCGACTATCGTAGTCTAAATGAGATTACTGTCGATGACAAGTTCCCAATACCAGTAATGGATGAAATATTAGACAAAATTGGAAAATGTCAATATTTTACAACCATCGAGCACGCCAAGGGATTCCATTAAATCCAAATGGACCCTAAATCAATCGAAAAAACCGTATTTTCAACTAAACATGGTCATTACGATTACACACGAATGCCATTTGGGCTAAAAAATGCACCAGCAGCATTGCAGAGATGTATGAAGAATTCATTAGAAGATTTAATCTATAAAGATTGTTTAGTCTACTTACACGATATTATTGTTTATTCCACCTCACTAGAAGAACATTTGGCTTCACTAAAAAAGGTCTTTGCTAAATTACGCAAAGCTAATCTAAAGCTACAATTAGATAAAAGCGAGTTCTTGAAAAAGGAAACAGAATTTTTAGGTCACGTCATAACTACAGAATGAATCAAACCAAACCCAGACAAAGTCAAAGCTATTCTAAAATTTCCAATCCCGAAAACCCCGAAAGAAATAAAATAATTTTTAGGCTTATGCGGATTCTTCCGTAAATTCATTCCAAATTTTGCACACATTGCAAAGCCTTTAACCCTTGGATTAAAGAAAGGAGCTAAGATTAACATAAACGACCCACATTATATTTCATACTTTAAAAAAATTAAAATGCCTCCTTTTGAAAGATCCCATACTTGCATATCCCGATTTTAAAAAACCATTTTTTTCTAACCGCTGATGCTAGCAATGTACCAACATGAACTTAATTATTCAGCCATAGAAAAAGAACTACTATCTATCGTATGGGCAACCAAATATTTTAGGCCATACTTCTTCGGTAGACGTTATGAAATCCTAAGTGATCATAAACCCCTTGTCTGGTTGGACAATATCAAAAAACCTAACATGAAATTACAGAGATGGAAAATAAAATTGAACGAATTTGATTACAAAATAAAATACTTAACATTAAAAGAGAATTATGTGGCAGACGCCCTTTCCAGAATAAAAATAGATGAAAATCTTCTATGTGAAGAAATAAATAGTTCTAGAGCTACAGTACATAGTGCTCAAGATGATAACGAAAACCTAATAGCCATTTCAGAAAAACCACTGAATTTATACAATCGTCAAATAGAATTCAATAAATGCAACGAATATAAAGTCAACGTTACTCACTATTTTCACAAAACGAAGATAGAAATATCATATGTAGAAATGACCAATCAGTTTGCTAAAGAAATTATTAAGGAATATTTATGCTCAAAAAATAACGCACTTTATATTCAAAACGACACAGATTTTCAAATACTTCAAGAAGCTTATCTTGAAATAATTAGCCCAGACAGCCAAACAAAAACATTGAGAACCACTTATAAATTTAAAGACATTCCCACTTATGCAGAATTCAAAGAAATTATTCTTAAAAACCATAAATCATGACTTCATCCAGGTATTACTAAAACTCAAAACTGGTTTAAAGAAAAATACTATTATCCAGACTATCAAAAATTAATTCAAAACTTCATTAATGAATGCCATATTTGCAATTTATCAAAATCAGAAAAACGAAATACCAAATTATCTTTTGAAACCACCCTAGAGATATTTAACGCTAGAGAAAAATACGTGATGGATTTCTATTTAATCGACAATCAACCATTTTTAACTTGTATAGATATTTATTCAAAGTACTCGACTTTAGAACCCTTAGAAATCAAAGCAGATAAGGACTCAGCTTTCATTTGCATAGCACTTCAAAATTGGCTACAATCAGAAAACGTTAATATATGTATAACATCGAGCAAAAAAAGGTGTTTCAGACGTGGAAAGATTCCACAGGACTGTAAACGAAAAGCTAAGAGTTATTAATGCAGAATCTAGTATAGAAGACAAACAAACTAGATTTGAAACTATCCTTTGCACATATAACCATAAAACCAAACATCTAACGACAAACAGAACACCAGCAGATATCATTATTTAAGCAGGCACACCTCTTTATAATACACAAGCTAACAAAGCAAAACAAATTGATAAAATAAATGAAAAATAAATACACAGTATGAACAAGCCCCTTGAGTTAGATCGAAAACGACAACACCCTTTAAGAAAACAGGCGAAATTACCCAAGTTGACGACAAACATTATATTGAAACAAACCGAGGTAGACAAACAACACACTACAAATCGAAATTCAAAAAGAAAAAGAAAACTCATCAAAGTAAATATACTAATTAATTTCAGAGATCCCAATATTACTATTTCTACACTCGACGCATAATCAAAGCATTGAAATTAATCCCATAAAGGCACCTAATGGATATCTTGTATTCAAAACAGGAACCATGGATTTACCCTCAGATTTCCCAAAATAATGAACTTAATCATATCATTGAAGCAGTCAACAAAAATATAGAACTCCTAAATAATCTTACTATGCAACAGGATGCAGACAAAAAATTAAATATACTAATGTTCAACTTAGAGAATTTTACAGAATACATAGAAGACATAGAGTTAGGAATGCAGTTGACAAGACTAGGAATATTTAATCCAAAAATTTTAAACCATCAAGAAATATTTAACATAAATACAGAAAAACTTTTAAACATAAAAACATCTACTTGGTTAGAATCAGACACAAATGAAATATTAATAATTTCGCATATACCAAACAAACATCGCTATTCAAAATTATATCCTATCCAGATGAAAATAATAACACTTTAACAGAAAATATTCAAAAAACTTACTATATTCAAGGAAATAAAATTTATGCAAAATCAACCAAAAAACAAGAAATAAATGAGTGTATAGTTGGCATTATTACACGAAAACCAGCAGAATGCAAATACACAAAGATGTTCAAAACCAATTCAATTACTTATGTAGAACAGTGACTTTTGTAAATAACTTCGTTACTTTTAACGCGATTTGTTAGTTTAATATATTTGTTAATGACTGTTCCAAATTTGATAAAGATCGGGTGACTATATCATATAGCTCCCATAGGAACGATCGGTCGAAAACAGTGACTTTTGTAAATAAATTCGTTACTTTTAACGCGATTGCTTTGCTAGTTTAATATATCTGTTAATGACTGTGCCGAATTTGATAAAGATCGGGTGACCATATAGCTCCCATAGGAACGATCGGTGAGAAACAGTTACTATGATCAATATCTTCGTTATTTCCTATGACTGCAGGCCTTTCTTACGCAAGCATAAGCCTTTTTAGATAAAACGTTCTTTCAGATTGATGGCTAATAGGTAAGGAAAGAGTTACCAAAAAAGTTGCAAGGGTATACAAACTTTGACGCGGTCGAAGTTAGCCCCCGGCCCTCTGGTTTTTAATTAATAAAAGAATTGGATTTATAACTATATATAAGAATATATAGAAAAATTTAAATACACGGCACAAAGATAATTATTGATAAAAAATCTACAATTACAAATAAAACAAAGAGACAGCTAGAGTGCACAGCACAACAGATAGTGCATGAACAGTTATAAACAGAGCTTTTAGAGGCGGCCTTCCAAAAGTGATGACGCGGGAGAGAAGCTGAGCACAAGCACAAAGCAGAGAGAGCAACAAAGCCACTAGCACTGATGGTATGATGGGTGCGAGAGGGGAGCAACTGCAGAAGCAATGACGAAAGAAAAAAATAAAAAAATATGTAAATGCACCAAACACTAATCACGAAAATAAAAAAAATGGTTTAAACTGATTAATTTGCCGAATTATGGAAATAAAACACAAGGGAGTCAAGCGAACAACACCAGCGAAAGCGTAAACAAACTAAGCACAGTTAAAAATTGAGAAAAAACAATAAATATTAATAAAAATTCTGGAGCTATGCAAAAACAGGACCGTCACGTCAGAGAGCAGAAAGCTTTTATGCAGAGGAATGATTATGGGTTTACATAATGCGTTTGCACAGAACCTGAGCACACATCCAGGTAGACCATCTGGCCTCGGAGAATAATTAGGTTTAACTAGTTTAAGTTCGCTAAGAAGAGAACTTTCATTAATTACTGGATTGAAAATGCAATTAGCCTTTTCTAAATGATAAGGATATGGACTTGCTCGACATTCCGTTAAGGAATAGGTTGTTTTGAAAAAATTCGCAAACATATCGGCAATTGCCTGATCAGTGCTTGTTTTTTTTATTTTGAAAAGACAAAAGAGATGGGTGCACAGAGGTCTTACGTTTAGAATTAACAAAGTTATTAAATTGTTTAGGGTCAGAAGAAAACTGAAGCTTACACCGCTGAAGATAATTCTTATAGCATTGTATATTAAGCATCATGAATTTTGAACGACCGACTGTATACAGAGCATAATCTGATGAACGACGCGTTTTTTGAAACTTCTTATAATATCGTGTCTTCACATTTTTCAAATTGGATAACTCACGAGAGAACCAGGGAGGTTTGTTAAGCCGCTCCAGCCTACCAAGAGGCACACAAATATCAAAGAGTGAATTCAGAGTATCATAGAAAAAACGAACAGCTGAGTTCATATCTCTACAATTGTACAGATAAGACCAATCGGTAGTAGTAATGTTTTCATTAAGGCTAGTAAACTCAGTCTTACGAAAGCACCTAGTTAGAGGTAACTCATATGAACCAAGTAATGGTGAAAGCAAGGGCAGATCAATTTTTAAATTTAATGTAGGATGAAATTTGTCTTCGGGAAGAACAAATGGTTCGATCCTAGAAACATTACAATAAGAAGAATCCAATACAAAAAATAAGATCTAACGATTTTCCATTAGAATTTAAGACAGGATTGACTTGGGATAAAGATAAGCCTAGAAGGCCATCAATAAAGTCATATGACAAAGAGGGCAGCAACATGGTACATTCATCTGTTGGTGACCATGCTAAAGCGGGTAAATTAAAATCACCTACAACTATGAGCATGTCTTGACTGGAAACTAAAGAGGAAGCAAACTGAATTGCCTCTAAATGATTTAAATATACCACCATGTCTGACAATGGTGGAATATAGGAACAAGTAATAAGAGCATTAAAAAATTTAAAATTTACTTTAACACCGACAAACTCAATCTCCTGGGTACTAGAAAATTGAATCATTTCAGATGGTAAAGAAGCATCAACAGCTATCAGAACTCCACCACCTATGAAAATATCTGAGTATGGAAAAGTTTATGGAAAAAACCGATGCATCAGCAATATCAGGTTTTAGCCACGTCTCTGTAAAAGCTAGAATGTTATGCTCAAAAGAAAGACTGTCTACATAGAGGTTAGGAAGTTTAGATTTCATTCCTATAACGTTCTGGTAACCCAGGTTAAGGGACGAAGCTAGTGTTTTGATGCTGATGTGGCAAAAATAGTATTAGTTGTTGTTGTTGCCAAGCGAATCGGTTGCCGATTTTTCTTTTTACAGTATATTCCTTAACTATTATATGTTTTGAAAAAAGACTTCTCGACATATAGTGTCGAAGATATTGGCAGAAACACTAATTTTGAACGACGAAATTTCCCGAGAATAAGAAATTTAAACTTCTCCATCGCAATATTGGAGACGTTAACTTTCTTCCGAATATAGGCTATTACATCATCAGATGTGACAACAGGGTCTAGCCTAGAAACAAATACAGTGAAACCTCGATATAACGAATCTGAGGGGGATCGCAAAATTATTCGTTATATCTATTGATTCGCTATAGGTACTGAAATGTAAAACCTTAGTCCTTTCAAGGGACTTAACAAAAAAATTCGTTATATTGGGTTTTTCGTTATAACGAAGTTCGTTATATCGAGGTTTCACTGTATATGTTTTTTTGGTGGTATGCCAACAAGAGTGCGCGGTTCCGAAGCATCAGCCGCAGCAGTAACGTTGGACAAGTCACCCACTGCAGCAGTCAACTTGTTTACGGGGCCCTCGATATTTTTAGAACTATCGGCAATATCCATTGGAATGGGTAATTGCCCGGACACAATAGCATTCACAACCGGGCTCTTAAACTATATCAATTGCTGCACATTAGGAGTGGACGGTGCATGAGACCGGTCGGAGACGATAAGAGACGCTGGCGGATCTACAGATTCAGAAGCACCCCAAGGACTGGTCCTTTTACGTTTCGGAGACTCATTCATAAGTGATAAACTTCTGAACTTAACTATTAAACTCCGCTTGGAGTTTATTAAAACCTGCCCTTAAAGTGTCAAAACTATCTCTAGTCCGCCTCATGAAAGAGCGCATCTCATTCTCGACCTCCCGGCAAGCATCACATCCATATTTTAAGCCACCACCTTTAGCAATAGACTCCTTAATTCTGCCTGTGTAACCTGTACACTTAACGTGAACCGCATTGTCACACAACCAACAAAGAATATTCTTTTCTTCTTTCTTCTTGAGTATATACTCATGGGAGTCAACCGCAACTATGCAATTAATTTTGAGCAGACCACCATTTTATTAAAAAGTTAAATTTATTTTAAAAAAGGAATAAAAAAATAAGAAATAAAAATTGTAAGGGTATAAAATCTGTGTATAAGAATATGACCTGTTCTGACACAAGGGTTAATGTGCAAAGTAAGCCTTACCAATTAAAGAATTAAAAGAGCAAGAATGCACAAAAACAAAAAACACGTATCACAGAGTCGCGTGTAGGCAAAAGGCGAGAGCGCAAATCAAAAAAGAATAGGAAAGAGCGGGAGAGCGCGTCAAATTAAACACATGCACAAGCAATTTGTACACAAGAACGCGAGAGTTAGTTAAAACGGTAACAACACAAAAGCAAAAGAGATAAGGAAAAGAACCACACCGCTAATGCAAGTATTGTTGTAAGTTTTGATTTTATTTAAATTTAAACAAAAACACAAAAGCGACAGCAAGAATTCGCGAAATGAAAATAAAATTCGGATGCTGAAATTATTATTAATTAAACCGATAATGAATTTAAGAGTTATGAAAAAGTATTTAATCCCGAGAAAAAAATAAAAGTTTATGAGTGCAAAAGAAACACATCCGTCCTCTGCAACGAGTGAAAGTTAAATGATCGTTTGATGACGTAGTAGGCAGCGAGCAGCGCTGACGGCAGCGATTGAACCGATTAATATTCACTGTAACTTGTGTTCTATTTATCCGATCGGATTGAAATTTTTGAATCTTTTATATCCAATTCTACCCGTGCGAGGGTATAAAAAAATAAATTTGTTGTCACATACATACATACACCATATAAAATGTTCCCTACCAAAACTAAAAATTATAAGCGAAGCAGTACGAGTTGCATAAAATGTTAAAGAAGATAGAAGAGATAGATGCTAGTAAGTTCACTAGCAATTTTCTTAATGAAGTAAGGGACATACAGAAGCAATGGATTAGTTACAATAACCAAATGCTACAGAGTGGAGTAACCGAACATCTCTATTTTACAGATTGGCATATTCGAAGCCCTAATATCGAAAGTATAAAAAACCAGAGGGCCGGGGCTAACTTCGACCGCGTCAAAGTTTGTATACCCTTGCAACTTTTTTGGTAACTCTTTCCTTACCTATTAGCCATTAATGTGTAAGAACGTTTTATCTAAAAGAATGGCCTACAATAATAGAAAATAACGAAAATATTGACAATGTCACAGTTTCCACCGATCGTTCCTATGGGAGCTTTATATAGTCACCCGATCTTGATAAATTTGGCACAGTTATTAACAGATATATTAAACTAACAAATGTTTAATTTGAAAGCAATCGCGTTAAAAGTAACGAAGTTATTTACAAAAGTCACCGTTTCGACCGATCGTTCCTATGGGAGCTATATAATATAGTCAACCGATCTTAATTAAATTTGGCACAGTCGTTTATAAGCGTAACAAACTCTCTAAAATTATAATAGCACAGAAAATAACGAAGTTATTAAGAAAAGTCACTCTTCGTGACTTTGGCGTTTGCATGGGAGCTATATGATATAGTGGACCGATCCGACTGAATCTGAGATATACAACTAACCAAGATGCAGTATATGCAAGCCTACATGCAAAATTTCAGCTCTGTAGCTCTTACGGTCTAGGAGGAGTTTGCCTTGATCCAGACGGAGGGACACACGGACGGACGGACGGACGGACGGACGTCTCGTCGTGCTGATCAAGAATATATATACTTTGTGTGGTCGGAGATGCTTCGTTCTATGCGTTGCACACTTCTGACCAAAATTAATATACCCTTTTTGCAAGGGTATAAAAAAATAAATTTATTGTCACATACGTACATACACCACATAAAATGTTCCCTACCAAAACTGAAAAATTGTAAGCGAAGCAGTACGAGTTGCATAAAATGTTGAAGAAGATAGAAGAGATAGATGCTAGTAAGTTCACTAGCAAAATTCTTAATGAAGTAAGGGACATACAGAAGCAATGGATTAGTTACAATAACCAAATGCTACAGAGTGGAGTAACCGAACATCTCTATTTTACAAGTGGAAAATATGAGGAAGGTTTAGTTATGATAGCCAGATTAATAGCCAAAGGAGAGTCAATCAGGCAGAGCACTGTTGATTCGGAAAACGGAGAGTCGCGAGGAAACGAAATAGTTGCATGGAAGAGGCGACTGGAGAACATACATGTGTACAAAGAACTTTGGTGACCACATAGGCCCTGGTCATCAGCAGCTGACAACGAGCGTGAAAGGCAGGCCGTCTATTACGCCTTCGTGGGAAACAAAAGGCGACGACCAGTTAATGCGAAAAAAGCAGTTGCAGATTATAAATAAGAAATAATATACATACATATATTCTAAGATACAAATATTGTGAAATTGAGCGGAACCTTATCTGTCCGATAGCTGCATACCTGTAAAGCTATGCAAAACATTAGCTAGGAAGATCAGTGCGATGATCGAGTAGGGAAATTTAAAAAAATAATAACCAAAATTGGTGATAAAAAAAAATATCAAAGAAGTTAAATTCGGCTATGCCGAAGTTTATATACTCTTGCAGTCCTTGGCAATAACAATTTTACATGTTCCAAATTTGTTTTCTGCAACTTAATTCATCAATACACAAACAAAACAATTTTACTCTTCATACTACAATTTGTTCTTCTTCTTCCCTTATTGTCTGGACGTTGACGCGTACAATGCGAAGTACGTTCAATTGGCCCATACGACACCAGGACATAGCCTGTTTCGCGCGAGCCCAAGCAGAGCGCTGTCCACCTCCCCGCCCGACCGACCGTGGGGCGCAGCCGCATATCGGACGGCACGATCGCGTGGACAAATACAAATAAAACGGACAAACTATTAAAAATATGATTAACTACAGCTTATTACGAGCTAAATGTGCTAAAATAGAAGTTTTCACAAGGGAAAGAGAGGCTTCTGATCTAATTACGGGATACAGAAGATTGTAATCAGAACATAGGACTCGAAAAGGTTCATGCAAAGAATAGTTAGAGCTACAGTGTTTTAAGGATAGAGGAATAAAATTTCTAGTAGGTCTACGGGGTACAGATAGGTTTAACTGGTTCAATAGCTCAGGAGAGTCTATTTCACCTATTAAAAGTTTATGAATAAAGATAGCACCAAGCATTACTCTACGATTAATTAAAGAAGGAAGATTGATTAAAAGAAGCCTACTGGAGTATGATGGCAAATTGACATTGCGATCCCAATTTAGACCGCGAAGAGCAAAAAGCAGAAATTGCTTTTGAGCAGATTCAATTTTACTTTGGTGCATCTCATATTGAGGTGACCATATGCAAGATCCGTACTCTAAGATAGGACGGATTAAAGAAGTATACAGAATTTTGGTTGTGTACGGATCGTCAAACTCTTTTGACCATCGTTTCACAAACCCAAGAACATTCATAGCTTTACTAACTGTAGCAGAAATATGAGGATTAAAAAGTTAATTTATGGTCCATAAGAACACCTAAATCATTGATAATATCTAACCGCTCTAAGGCAGTGTCGTTAAGATAATAAGTTGCTAAGTATGGAGTGCATCTATAAAAAAGACATAACTTTACATTTAGAGCCGTTAAGGTTTAATAGGTTTGTTTCACACCAACTCTGAAGATTATTAAGATCCGATTGAAGTAGGCTAGAAGATGATATGTCTTTAAAACTGAGGTAAAGCTTGACATCATCCGCGTACATAAGCACCCGAGAATGTGACACTACCAATGGAAGATCATTTATAAAAAGAGTGAATAGCAAT